>NW_008708133.1:1475063-1562790 GCF_000327385.1 Lottia gigantea | reverse complement strand
TCTACCATATGACTCAATTAAATACATGATCAATTTGTATTCGTTGGAATAGAAATTTATATAAAATATTGAATAATTTCCTTGAATATAGAACAGTTGGCCTTATATTGTATATTTCAGGTTATGGGAATGGTGTTTTCTATATGTTTATGTAAAAGAATAAAAGATGATTATTATTTTGATTGAAGAAGAAAGATTACTATGTATAAAGTTGTGAATATTTTCAACAAGTTAATTTATCATAGATTATTTTGCTGAAAACTACTTTTCATATTCATAAAGTTTTCAATGTAAAAAGAACTGCTTTTTCATCCTAGCAGATGAATACTCACTTGAAGTACTGTTTAATTTTCCGAAAAGTGTATTAATGTAATTGTATGGAAATTTTCTGAAAACATTTTTGAAAATATCAAGTAAAACATGTGCTTCTTTGTGTATGTCTATCTTACCTTGATGATTTTAAGTAAGACTACATTGTGGATGCACAATGTATAAGGAGTAGTATATCCTGATACGAGTTGGCCTACGGGCAACCATTACTGTTCGGACACTGTCTTTTTCGTCCGCAAGGTCCCGAAAACGGGTTTTTTTAAGGGAAAAAGAGGAGAAATTATTATATTCAAATTATAAAGAAGAATTTCAAGAATATTGTATTTTTTTATATATTTTGTATTGAAATGATGGGAACAAATTTTAGTTTCCTTGAAATTTTTGGTATCTTAACTCTAACCTATACAACATTGAAATGGTTTTCAATCATATTGCTAATAAATAAGGTTGAATACTTTCCACTTATTTTTCATGCTTCACGCTTTATAATAATTTGTTATTTTATTTCTCTTTTGTATTCTGTAATTCAGTAATGTAACTCTGATCATTTCAAAAATAAGTTCTTGACATGGGGGCATAAGTAATTTAAAGTCATGCCATGTACAATTCTGTGAATATTTTATTTTATAAATTAATCTGTTAAAAGTTAGCTCTAATGCTAACTCAAACTGGGCCCAGTGTTTCTTATATGATCATATTACAATCTGTCCAAAAGGAAATTAACAGATTCAACAGATATGCAGTTTGTTCTACGGTTTTTGGTGTAAAATGCTGTTTTTAGATGTTGTTTTCTATGGTATGAGTAACCTGTATTAGTTAATAAAAATTATTTATTAAACTTTAAAGTGTTTTTAAGAGTCCACAATGGAATGAATCTTTGCATATATTCTTAACCAAGATTGTAAATTCTGATGGGCCCCATAATAAAATTGTCTAAGAGTTTTATGTCATCATGCTTTGTACAATTATAGCAGTTGGACAGGCGAATCTGGATTTATGAACCTAAAATAAAAGGAAAAAGTAAAAATATTTGTTTTCCTTCAACAAATAATGTCATAATCAAATTTCGTTCTACAATTACATCAAACTGTTAGGTTAGTCGATTACACCTTTACAAATGGTTCCACAGCATCATGAAACTCACTATTAGGTTGGTTAGTCGATTACATCTTTACCAATGGTTCCAAAGTATCAGGAAGCTCACTATTTTGTTGGCTAGTCGGTTACATCTTTACCAATAGTTCCAGAGCATTAGGAAACTCACTATTTGTTGGCTAGTCGATTACATCTTTACCAATAGTTCCAGAGCATCAAGAAACTCACTATTGGGTTGGCTAGTCGATTATATCTTTACAAATTGATTCAGGGCATCAGGAAATTCACTATTAGGTTGGCTAGTCGATTACATCTTTATCAATGGTTCCAAAGCATCAGGAAACTCACTATTGGGTTGACCAGTCGATTACATCTTTACAAATTGATCCAGGGCATCAGGAAATTCACTATTAGGTTGGCTAGTCGATTACAACTTTATCAATGGTTCCAAAGTATCAGGAAACTCACTAGTAATTGGTTCCAGCCAGGACATCGAGAGACTCACTGTTGCATCGGACAATCACTCCTTTACAATGGGTCCAGGGAATCACGAGACTCACTGTTGCATCCGTGGCTGAGCCAGGTTTACATCCGAGGGGAAGGGGTAAAATGTCCCCTCCCTCTGCCGCACTTTGGCTCCGCTGTGTTGCATTTGTCGATTACACCTTTAACAACGGTTCCATGACATTGGGAAAGTCACTTTACCAATGGGTCGAGGGCATCAGAGGCTCAGCCTTGTGTACGTTGATAAGATGTTAACCAATGTACCATGGCATCAAGAAATTCAGTGAGTTTGATGATAACCTCAAAGTCATTGAATTTTATAGTCATAAAACAATATGAAATACGGACTTGACTAAGACCAATTTATTATAATCTACATGCCAATCAATAATTTCATTCACAAAACTATTAAATAAATTATGGGTCATCTTGTAAGCTTTATTAAGAGTTAGCCCCCTTCCATACAAAGATTTCCAGATCAGACAGAAATCACTTCTAAATCATTAAAGGAACAATTTACATTGAAACGTAGAAAGTCCAAGTCGTGTGCAAGTGCTAGTGGTCAGTCGTATTGTATTCACCGGTCAAGGTTGAGATTTTTTCAACTAGTTGAAAACCCTTATGCAACTAATTTTATAATACAATATGGTGCTCACCACTTAAAACTTTTTTCAGCATATCTTTCTGCGAAGTTAAGTTTAATGGTCCTTTAGTGAAGGTGTACTTTACTGACTTACAATCAACAATCAAGCTTTTATTATGCATAGAATGTGTAGTATTATACTATTAGTGCCACTTTGCTTCATAAATTAAATTCATATCTCTTTTAAAAGTTCCTTTATTCAACAGTTAGCTGAATTCATTCAAGTACAGTCAAGTAACCTAATTTCGTGCTAACCTATTTTTCGTGTATCTCCAGAAATGATTAATAATTTACATGTATACTTTGACAATTGCAAAATGGCGGATTTCAGTTATTACCAAAACTCAAAAAAAATTTTCCGCCGAATTTCCTTCACGTGATCAACTGTCGGATTCCGTGTCAGCAGAAAAATTCTATAGAACACAATGTGGGCCATTATGTTGTTTCGATGATTTTTAGCAATATATCACGCTACTACGCTAATTCTACCGTTGGGTAACATACAACGTGTTTTTCTCGACTTATTTACAGATCCAACACTATACACGAAAATAGGTGACGCATTTTGCCGCCGTTGTTGAGTTTGTTACTGATAAAATATGGGTCAATGTGAGGGATTCATAAAGGAAATCGAAACAAACCAATTTTAATTATTTTGTAGAATATATGATCCCTGAGGAAACTTCTCAGATACCGGTAGGCCCTATAATAAAAAATAATTCATGTTGAACGAATATAGGTTACTGTGTGTTATGCATATTATTTATAATACACGTACCGGTACATACAATTATATAGTTAATAACTGAAAAGCGCTTTGAGTTATTTGCATAGCAGTTGAAAAAATCCGTCACATCTTTTTCAACTGGTTTAAATTTTCAACTGGCTGCAAAAGTCAGTCACTGGAGTAGGCTAAGTCACAATATTTCTGATTGACTCCGGGTCTTATGAGCACTATTCTACTTCAATGAATCGATATTATATTATGATTCATGTTCTGTGTTTGTTTTACCATTAAATGCGCTTGCTTGTCATTATTTGCGCTTTTTCTAAATGTGCTTGCTTACTTTAATTTGCACTTATTTAGCCTACATTTGTTTGTGCTTGTTTTTAGAAATTTTGCGGTTAAGCAATGTTACGAAAGCCTCTCTCTGCTCGTGTTAGTTGGGCCTTTTAAAATAGGATTTCATTCGCTCGCATTAATTTTCAAACCTGGTTAAGCGTGATAATGATATTTGTTTACCAAGACATGCCACCCTTTTACCCTTTCACATCTAGATAAATTTGGCTTGAAAATAATTATGAATATCCTTGACTCTGTTTTGGACTGTAAATAAATTTAAGCCAACCGGAAGTAACAGATGTAAACAAACTCCATACTTTAACTTATCCAAAATGATTATTTTGTGAGAACTAGAAGACATTTGTAATCATTAAATAAGAAATCCTTGTGTTTGCTAAAACGACAACGTCGAACAACAGGTGAGTTTCATGGTTAGTGTGGAAATATCAGTTTGAAAAAAAAGAGTTTTCACTGAAATTGTTAGTGATACAGTCAAATAAGTACCGGGCTGAACTTGGCATACACATTCAACTAGCATACAGATTCGGGTCGAATCGTCTCAGCATACACATTCGCGGCAAATCGACCGGATATGAAATCTGAATTATTTCAAACTTAAATATTGTTAAAATAACTTAATTTTTTTTTATGACAAATACACATAAGAATTCTTTCAATTTCACAAACACGTATATGTCTAACTCTCTTAGTCTTTGTACTGTGGCCCATTTAATACATATTTTTTTTATGGAAGCGGAAACTTACCAAATTTAAACAGCAAATTAAAAGGCTTAGCCGTCATAGGAACTTTTTGACATTCATACTTTACTATCTCACACTAGTCCTCATTCGAAATATCAAATCATTAAGTTGCTGTCTCCCTTACTTTTTGTACGGAGGCCCATTGAAGACACACTAATCGACATGTGAGTATATTACTCAGAGTTTACGGGCAATTTTCAAGGCTTAGCCGTCATAGAAACTTTTTGAAATTTATACCATGCTATCTCACACTAGTCCTCATTCGAAATATCAAATCACCAAGTTGCTGTCTCCCTTATTTTTGTACGGAGACCCATTAAAGACATACACCAATTGAAATATATATGACCTATATCAAAATATTATTCAGAGTTTACGGGCAATTTCCGAGTCATAGGAACATTTTGAAATTTATACCATACTATCTCACACTAGTCCCCATTCCAAATATAGAATCACCAAGTTGCTGTCTTACTAACTTTCTGTACGGAGGCCCATTGAAGACACACTAATCGACATATATATGGCCTATATGAGTATATTACTCAGAGTTTACGGGCAATTTCCGTCCTAGAAACTTTTTGAAATTTATACCATACTATCTCACACTCATTCGAAATATCAAATCACTAAGTTGCTGTCTTGCTTACTTTTTGTACGGAGGCCCATTAAAGACATACACCAATCGAAATATCTATGACCTATATCAGAATATTACTCAGAGTTTACGGACTATTTGCGAGGCTTAGCCGTCATAGAAACCTTTTGAAATTTATACCATACTATTTCACACTAGTCCCCATTCCAAAGATCAAATTACAAAGTTGCCGTCTCCCTTACTTTTTGTACAGAGGCCCATTAAAGACATACACTAATCGACATAAATATGGCCTATGTAGAATAATACTCAGAGTTTACGGGCAATTTTTGAAGTTTTAGCCGTCATAAGAACTTATTGTAATTCATACCATATTACCTCACACTAGTCCTCATTCGAAATATCAAATCTCCAAATTGCTGTCTCCCTTACTTTTTGTACGGAGGCCCATTAAAGACATACACTAATCGACATATAAATGGCCTATGTAGAATAGTACTCAGAGTTTACGGGCAATTTGCGAGTCTTAGCCGTCATAGGAACATTTTGAAATTCATACCATACTATCTCACACTAGTCCTCATTCGAAATATCAAATCACTAAGTTGCTGTCTCCCTTACCTTTTTGTACCTAGGCCCATTGAAGACACACTAATCGACACATATATGGCCTATATGAGTATGTTACTCAGAGTTTACGGGCAATTTGCGAGGCTTAGCTGTCATAGAAACTTTTTGTAATTTATACCATGCTATCTCACACTAGTCCTCATTCGAAATATCAAATCACTAAGTTGCTGTATCCCTTACCTTTTTGTACCTAGGCCCATTGAAGACACACTAATCGACACATATATGGCCTATATGAGTATGTTACTCAGAGTTTACGGGCAATTTGCGAGGCTTAGCTGTCATAGAAACTTTTTGTAATTTATACCATACTATCTCACACTAGTCCTCATTCGAAATATCAAATCACCAAATTGCTGTCTACCTTACTTTTTGTACGGAGGCCCATTGAAGACACACTAATCGACATATATATGGCCTATATGAGTATATTACTCAGAGTTTACGGGCAAATTGCGAGGCTTAACCGTCATAGGAACTTTTTGAAATTTAAACCATACTACCTCACACTAGTCCTCATTCGAAATATCAAATCACCAAATTGCTGTCTAACTTACTTTTTGTACGGAGGCCCATTAAAGACATACACTAATCGACATATAAATGACCTATATAGAATAGTACTCAGAGTTTACGGACAATTTGCAAGTCTTAGCCGTCATAGGAACATTTTGCAATTCATACCATACTATCTCACACGAGTACTCATTCGAAATATCAAATCACCAAGTTGCTGTCTCCCTTACTTTTTGTAAGGAGACCCATTCAAAACATACACCAATCGACATCTATATAAGCTATATGAGAACATTTCGCAGAGTTTACGGACTATTTGCAAGGCTTAGCCGTCATAGAAACCTTTTAGAATTTACACCATACTATTTCACACTAGTCCCCATTCCAAAGATCAAATTACAAAGTTGCTGTCTCCCTTACTTTTTGTACGGAGGCCCATTAAAGACATACAATAATCGACATAAATATGGCCTATGTAGAATAATATTCAGAGTTTACGGGCAATTTGCGAGTCTTAGCCGTCATAGGAACATTTTGCAATTCATACCATACTATCTCAAACTAGTGCTCATTCGAAATATCAAATCACCAAATTGCTGTCTCCCTTACTTTTTGTATGGAGGCCCATTTAAGACATACACCAATCGATATAATAATATAGGACCTATATGAGAATATTACCCAAAGTTTACGGGCAATTTGTGAGGCTTAGCCGTCATAGGAACATTTTGAAATTTAAACCATACTATCTCACACTAGTCCTCATCCTCTGGATAATATTCTCATATAGGTTATATACTATTTTGTCGATTGGTGTATGTCTTTAATGGGCTTCCGTACAAAAAGTATTGGAGACAGCAACTTAGTGATTTGATATTTCGAATGAGTACTCGTGTGAGATAGTATGGTATGAATTTCAAAATGTTCCTATGACGGCTAAGCCTCGCAAATTTCTCGTAAACTCTTCGAAATGTTCTCATATAGCTTATATAGATGTCGATTGGTGTATGTCTTGAATGGGTCTCCGTACAAAAAGGGAGACAGCAACTTAATGATTTGATATTTCGAATGAGGACTAGTGTGAGATAGTAAAGTATGAATTTCAAAAAGTTCCTATGACGGCTAAGCCTTTTAATTTGCTGTTTAAATTTGATAAGTTTCCGCTTCCATAAAAAAAATATGTATTAAATGGGCCACAGTACAAAGACAAAGAGAGTTAGACATATACGTGTTTGTGAAATTGAAAGAATTCTTATGTGTATTTGTCATAAAAAAAAATTAAGTTATTTTAACAATATTTAAGTTTGAAATAATTCAGATTTCATATCGGGTCGATTTGCCGCAAATGTGTATGCTGAGACGATTCGACCCGAATCTGTATGCTAGTTGAATGTGTATGCTAAGTTCAGCCCGGTCAAATAACTTAATTTCGTGCTTACCTATTTTTCGTGTCTCTCCCAAAATGATATATAATTTACAAGTTTGACCTCGAGGGACCTCTGCATTTGCATGTTTTGATAAACATGAGTTATAATCGGAATTCCAAGTGTTGTGAACAAAGTGGCACTGTTGCAGTTTCAACCCATTTCCCTTCCCGTTGAGCTATCGATTTGAAACTTGGCAGAGAGGTTCAGTCGGGTAACCTAATTTCGTGGAAACCTATTATTCGTGGATTTTCGGAAATGATTAATAATTTAAGTGAGCGACCTTGCGCGACCTCCGCATTAGTTTGTTTTAATAAACATGGGTTTTCTCTACAATATCAGCTAGTAGAATGAATCCAGTAGTTTCAAGCATGGCGGATTTCACTTATTACCAAACGTCACCATTTTTTATCGGCCGAATTTCATTATAATCCCAAGCGGTAATCGGAATTCCAAATGTCGTCTGCTAGAATATAATCCAACGAATGAAGTCACGTGATCAACTAGCGGATTCCGTGTCAGCAGAAAATTTCTATGGAACTCAAAGTGGACCATATTCTTATGTTGTTTCAGTGACTTTTAGCAATAAATCACGCTACGTATCTTATTTTGTCAGTCACTATTTTTTTTTAAATCGTGGTTCTTTAAAGGAATTGTCTCTAGGTATAATGAATTGATATTAAAGATAAATACTAAGAGATCCTGATCACTCCGATCGCGATATCGACACGAAACGTGGCAATATGATTTAGTAATATTTCTTGATTACTCACAGAAATTTTCAGAACAATCAGACACCCCATACTATCGCCAAAGTCATAGCACGGTTCTCTATTGCTGCATCGCACCCGGATCACCCCCGATTGTGATATCGCCAAAGAGATAGCACGGTTCCCTAAGTAATGTGTCTTGATTACTCACAGCAATTTTCAGATCTATTAGACACTCCAAACTATGTTAAATCAATCGCCAAAAGTATGCCACTATGCTCCTATTGCTGCATCGCACCGCGATCGCCCCCAAACACGATATCGATACGAAATGTGGCAATGTGACTTACTAATGTGTCTTGATTACTCACAGCAATTTTCAGAACGATCAGACACCCCATACTGTATTAAATCAATCGCCAAAGTCATGCAACTTCCGATCGTGATAGCGACACGAAACGTGACAATATGACTTAGTAATGACTTAGTATTGACTTAGTAATGACTTATTAATGTGTCTTGATTACTTGAGTACACATTATTAAGTCATATTAGCAATAAATTACTCTTATGTTTTACTTATCTTATGTTGAAAGTCACTATTTTTTTCTCATATCATTTTCTATGAGGGAATTGTCAATAGTTATAATGAGTGAGTTCTCAATTAGACCATACATCTTGTGTACATAGTGTAAACACTAAGCCGATTGACAAGTTTTTGATTTGACTACAGGCATGGACCTTTTTGACTTTCAACTCATTTCTTTGAGGTTCAGTATTTTACATCTTGTCCAAACCACACCGCCATTCATCATACATCCTCAAGGCCGTGGTAACACAAGTGAGAAAAATTACGTATTCATAGCTAAATATTGTCCAATCAAAATTGGCCCTTCTGTATTGGTAGCAAATTTCAGCCAATATAAACAAATCACTTGTTACAACGCTTTGTTTGCTAACGTTAACAAACCAAAACAGTGTACCATTACATATTTTGATGAATATGTAGGACGGTACAGAATTGAGTAAGATTTTTCTATGCTATAAGTTTGAGAAGCAACATTATGCATGGTTCTAAGTTATTAATCGGATTTTCAACCCAATTTCTATTAGTTAGTGTTTCTTTTTTTTGGATGGGACCATGGAGACAGCTCCCTGCTGATTATATCAATTTCCCCACTTAGAATGAACATAAAAATTATTTTCTCAAGAATTGTCACTATGAGTATATATTCATCGGTGAACTTAAAGGGTGTCATAAAGTTACAACAGAATCCCTGTAAAATCTAGAAAATTGGAAAATTCATAAAACTAAGTAATTATTGAAAAATCTTAATATTAAGCATTTTTCAATAGTTAATTACATGTTTATGGATAAATGATAATAATTTTGGATTTATCGGAATATATAAGGATTCTGTTATGTTATTTATGACACCAGATATATCTACAGATGAATAATAATATAATATGTACTCTTATTGGCAAAGTTTAAAATTTTGTAATGTTATGTTCATTCTAAGACAGCCCGGTTGCATTTTAAAACTATATTTTATTTTATGATATTTGAATAAATATTGTTATATTTTTCCTATCAATAGAATATTATAAGAAGTGAAGAAGAAATGTGGAGATATGCTGGATATGGTATAATTGGAATTTCTATACCTATTGCATTTTCTGATATTGTGGGAACAGTTAGTACTGTTGATGGTGTATCAATGCAGGTGAGATGGTTTTACTTGCTGTCAGCATAGCTTTAATCTTTGTGTAAAGATTTATGAAGCTTCTCAATTCTTGATTTTTGAATAGCACATGATTTATTATAAACTGGTTTTATTGCCATAATAACTTATATAGTTTCAGATATTGTCTGAATTTGTAAATGTCAGAAAAGAGTTACCTACCTTTTATTCCATTCTCAAAAAACTTTCTATTATTTATAGTATAAACCTGTGAAAATATGCAAAAAGTGACTTTATTGATATTTGTAGCCCATTCTGAATCCTACAGCCAAACCAAACAAATCTTCTTCACCAAACAATGATGTTGTGTATATCAATAAATGGTCAACTCATGGCGCCAAATATTACAGAGGTGAAATCGTCACATTAAGGTTGGTGGTTTTGTTTTTTTGGAATTATTCAACTATCTGATTCTAAAAAAATATCAACAATAAGTCAGGCTTGACTAAGTCAGATTATATCTTTTACTCATGTAATCAAATATTGAATAGAAATATAACTGTTGAAAATGGATCATGGTATTCATAAACCTTTACCCACATTCAGAAACATCCTGGAACTGCCTACCTTTAGTTGTTTTTTTAATAACTAGCAGACAATCACATGGTGGTCATTGAATAATTCATTGATGCTACCAATGTATTGCCAAACTGTTATTTTAGTTTTGTGATTCAGAAGGTTAATTTTCTGAATTAGGGCCCCATTTCACAAATTTGTAACAAAGATGAAATCCACATAATTTAAAAGCTCAAACTAATTCTATATTCCCCGGAATGTAAGATATTTTCAGTTTCATCTGGATTTGATAAGTAAAACTATCAAATATTAAAAATAGATTAAAAGATATTTATTGAAAACATTACGTTTAAATGAAACTGTTTACAAACTGTACAGTATTGAACACAAATTGATGATAACTGTTTACAAACTGTACAGTATTGAACACAAATTGATGATAACTGTTTACAAACTGTACAGTATTGAACACAAATTGATGATAACTGTTTACAAACTGTACAGTATTGAACACAAATTGATGATAACTGTTTACAAGCTGTACAGTATTGAACACAAATTGATGATAACTGTTTACAAACTGTACAGTATTGAACACAAATTGATGATAACTGTTTACAAACTGTACAGTATTGAACACAAATTGATGATAACTGTTTACAAACTGCACAGTATTGAACACAAATTACTGATTGATGAATTATGGATACTTTGATGGAATGATGTTGTATATTCTTAGGGCTGGTTATATTTAAAAGTTTTGTTTGCTTCTTGGAAACCATAATGGTAGATAAAAGTATACTGTATGAATGCACTGTTTTTATATGGAAACCAGACTGGCACTGATAGCTGGGCTGCCCCGTCCACAAACTGAGGAGCCATATTACTTAGGGTGGACTACTTTCCATATAGATATGAGCTGAAACAGTTTTTCACTTGAAAAGTTTTATTTGGTAAATATTGGTACATGGTCATCAGTAAAAGTTTAATAATTATATGGTGATATAAAGAGGATCAGGAATGCATGATCGAGAAAATTGGTAAAAAACAAACAATCTAGAATGAATGATAGAAAGAAATACAATGTCTTGGCAATGAACTTAGATTCATGTACCCATTGACATAATGATGAAGGATGAATTTTGTATTCCACAAGTTACACAAAGCTATCAATATTTGAACTTTTTTTAGCTCTAAGATCGTTTGTGTAAATGATAAGTAGAAATTAGCAGGGAATGCCTAATTATCAAGGAAGTTTAAATTTGTGAATTTGGTAATAATGCTGTTCTTGATGAACACAAAGGTGTACTGGGTGGCTGACTTATATTTTCCAATGGAATATGAGACATATTATCCTGTTTGCTTCCATCAGGATCCATGTAGCCCTTCTTGGTTCTAAATCTTTTCAATATATACACTAGAAATAATAAGGCTAATATAACACTCACAAAACTACTAATACCAACAATAATATGAGAGTTTGTTATCTGAGTAATACCCAGTTTCACAGCAGTTTTTTGAGGAGTAGTAATATTTTGACAATTGATGATATATTGATGAAAATAGGTGAGACAAAATTCATATGTGGTAAGGGGAGATAAATCTTTCAAAGTATATCTGTGTAATGATTTGTGAAGATGTATTTTATGAATGAAGTCCTCTGACTGTATGATATGATAAATGAGTTGAAAATTGTTCAATTGTAGTCTTGGAATTTTGCCTATCCAGGCCACTGTTATTGTATCACTAGTCACTTTTATGGGAACAATTTTGAGATTTTTATTGATGACATTAACTGCTGTTGAACTGATGTCAAATCCTAAAGAATTTGCTGCTTTACATGCATATGTTCCACTGTCTGATTGCACAACACCATGAATAGATATTATATTGTTTTGATTCACAAGACGTTTATTGTTGGTGGTAGAATTAAATTCACTACCATCTGGAAGAAGCCATATTAAGTCTGGAGTGGGCACACCCAATGCTTGACACTCTAAAGTAAGAGTCTGTCCAACAGAGAGATTATAATGATCGTAGAATAATGGTAGTGATGTAGGTGGACACACTGGTGATAACATAGTCAATGGAACTTGTCTTAAAGGGACATTTACACTTGTTACTGGTGAATCACATACTAATTTATCAGAATAGGTGAAAATTGTTGTTATATTTTTTATTTCGGCATTCACTAGTTGTTTTTTGATCCAATAGATATTACAATCACAATGTAAAGGATTGTGGTATAAATGAAGTTCTCTAAGATTTAAAAGGGAAAGTTGAATATCGGAAGATATTCCTCTTAATCCATTATTATGTAAATAGAGCTTTTGTAGGCGCACTATATTGTTGAAAGCCTTCGAATGAACAAACAATAAAGCTGGATTGTCATGAATTTTTAATGAATGGAGTTGAGACAATTCACTAAAAGCTTTCCTATCAACAATTCTAAGAACTGGCATGTAACTTAGAGAAATCTCTGTCACATTTAAGTCACTAAAATCCATACTTGTTATCCTGTGCATTGGATTTGAATTAAGATTCAATGTCTGTAGATTAGACATTAGTGTAAAACTGCCAGCTGTAACTGATGCCAACATATTATTTGACAAGTCTAAAAACTTTAAGTTGATTAATCCGTTGAATGCACGTTGATCAATGAATTTGATTACATTATTAGATAAATCAAGATGAGTTAATTGGGATAACATGTCAAAACTGTTGGCATCCAGACGATTGATACGATTATGGGATAGATAAACTTCGTATAATAAACTCATAGATAAAAACCAGGATCTATTGAGTTCAGTGATTTGATTATGGTCTAAATACAGTCTAACGAGATGATTCAATCCACCAAACGCATGAAGTTCAATATGAATCAGAACGTTATGTGATAAATCTAACGACTGAAGATTTTTTAATCCTGAAAAACTACCATGACGTAAATTGCGTATGGCATTATTTGAGAGACGTAAAATATGTAAGTTAGGAAGGTATTCAAATAACCACTGATTATCAATATATTGAATAACATTGTGAGATAAATCCAGAAATTGTAAATTACCAAACGGTCCTAAATGTGTTAAATTACGGAACATATTGTTTGTAAGAATCAGAGCCATTGTGTTGCTAGGTAACTGGGTTGGAATATCAACATACCCTACACTTGAACAATTAACTGTCATGACTCGACTCTCTAATTGATAAATCATTTGTTTACCACATGAACATTTTGGGGGACATTGAGATGTTTGAACATTATGATTTGAAGAGACTTCTAAACAATATGTAGTCACGATAACACAAATTAAAACTGTTAATAAATTGTTCCTTGTCACTTGATAAAACATGATTAGAATTGTACTCAGTGTGGTCCGTTCGTTCTTATCACATTTTAGATTCTTAGATCGCTTGTTTAATATGCTCTCATTCGAATTTGATTATTTTCCTAGATTTATCATTTTCCCAGCGTTATACGTCAGAATATTTAGTGAAATATCCTGATTAGAAAGACAAATCTTCCACTGTCCAGATCCAGCACAAATTATATACTAAATGATTGATGGATGTGCTATATGGCTAGTCCAATGATGATAAATGAACAGACACCTTATCCTCTCAGAAATAACATGTTGATGGCTAATTAATGATTTTCTCAATGTGTCTAATTTGATGTTGGAAACTGAATCTGTGTTTCAATCATTAGGTTGAACAGACAGTGTATACTTTCAGTAATGAGTTCCCAATAGATTAATCTTTTATTCTATATTCCTGTATTTAATATCTTCTAGACATAGCTTCATATCTCATGTATCTTTATACATTCTCTTTACCAGAATCTAGATAGAATACTAGCTTACATCTCATCATTTTGTCTGAAAGTAGAAAAAGAACAACCATTATTGGATAATTTTGGAAATTAGGTTGCTGAAAGTCAAATTTTGGTACTTTTATCTGAAAATAATTAGGGAAAATGTCTTGTTTACTTTACTTTTACTTTAGTATATTTTGAAATATTAATAGTCTTAAGGCAGAATTAGAACTGGATGTGATTTTTCTTTTTCAAAATTTTTCGCCATTTTCATTGCTGATTTTGATCTTGAATATATGTAAATAGTCTTCAGAAGTAGGCCTACTAGAAAAGTATATAAATCGCATCATGGAACTTCAACTGACATTTAATGTGTGTCTGTCCCCGAGGAAGGGAGCCTTTGTGTTCTTGAAACATGTTGGACTACTCAGTTTTTTCTATAGCAGATTATTTTTTTGAATGTTTACCCATGTGTTGTGCTATAGAGTATCCACATTATTTGGATTAACTAAAAATGGATCAGTAAAAAACTTTGTGAAATGGTTTGTGTGTCTTCTATTTTATTGAACACATTATAATGTGGTTGTATACTGTCGTTGCCCCTGCCCACCAAGGAAATTGGCCACCTTGCGATGAACGGTTTTTGAGTTATTGCCCTTGACTTAGGAAAAACTCATCAAAATTTGTTTGTGAACACAAAAGAGACTACAATTTTCATCTGATTTAAATGAAATTTGGTGTGATCAATTTTAAAACAACAATATCTTGCACAAATGAGATTTTTTGTATGATTTGACACAGATAGGTGACTGCCTTTAATATACTGAAAATGTATGAGGAAAGTGGGCGTATCTTGCTAGGCAACCACTTATACAATGTTCACAACAAATTATCAATCTGTATTATAACAAAGGGAGACTTTTAACAATTCGGATATCTACCTATAGCTATCTATCTACATTTTGCTTTTTATTCGAATTGGCATATGACCCTTGATCTGGTTTAAGAAAGTAATAGAAAGTAAATGAAAGGAAACAAACTATGCTTTGTAATCTGATGTATTGGTTTTTCTGAGTGGTTTAATTTTCCTTCACTCATAACTGATTAATTTCTTGGATGTACACTCAAGTAACATTCTAGCATTCATAAACATTCTAAAAAAATTCATTTTCCAAAAATTAAGAGATAATTACGTCTGAAAAATGAAATTAATATATATGTGTCATCACCTGTTTTGAAAATCATAAAAGACTGACTGTACTCACCTGAAACCATGAAAAATGTTGTAAAAATGATAAGATAAATTAATCAACCAATGATGTTAGCTAAAAATTAGAAACTAAAGTTGAAATCTTACCAAGTTCTAAGAGCCGAGTTAATCCACTTCAATAGAATGAACTCTCACAAAACTAACAATATCAATACATTGAAATGTACACTCAGTGCACCTTGAAATTGCATGTTGAGGAATGAGAGTGGTTTGTTTACGAATCAAATACAACTAGACAATCGCCTCCCAACTTAAAGATTATAGGAATACCAGTAGAATGGTGGTGTAGTGGTGGATATTGTGTGCCATATCTGTAGTGTGTAGTAACTATATATGTTGTCAATAATGAGAGGTAGTGATCAATATTACTAGCTATTTATCATCCTGTATTTTAATACTACTTTATAATCTTATATATTACTTAATAATATTAAACTCTCCTATATTTACACATGTTTAACTAACTTGTATACTTTACAACTAATTCTAACACTATATAACTAATTCTTATACTTTATAACTAATTCTTATACTTTATATATACTTGAAAACTAATTCTCATACTTTATAACTAATTCTTATACTTTATATATACTTGAAAACTAATTCTTATACTTTATAACTAATTCTTATACTTTATATACTTGAAAACTAATTCTCATACTTCATAACTAATTATTATACTTGAAAACTAATTCTTATACTTTATGACTAATTCTTATACTTTATAAATATTTGAAAACTAATTCTCATACTTTATAACTAATTCTTATACTTTATAACTAATTCTTAATCTCTATAGCTCATAAATGCTTCATGCTATTCGATCTTCAGACAACTGATCAAGTTCAGTCTGCATCCTTACTGAAATATATAACTAAATCTTATACTTTGTTATTAATTTTAACTTATTTGTATAATTTAACAAGTAGTTCTTGTAGTTTATATCTAATTCTTATGTACTGATATGTGGACATATTCAAAGAAATGTGACAAGATATCAGTAATTGTAATGAAATTGTCTAATTATGACACTATCAATCTATTTTATAATTATACTTATATTGATCCACAGTAATTTCCACATTATCTTGTCATGTCTAATAAATACCTTAATTCAGATATAAACAGACAATAGATAGAGCACCAGGAGAATTGCTATCTTATTTAGGTCACATTTACTCAATAGTTGAGAAGGAAGTCATTTATTTCAAAGCACAAATTTAAAGCCAAATTAACAAACTTTATTTTGACTCTATTGTTGGAAACTTAGCAAACTGTACCTCTAGTATATATGCCTATTTATTTTTGTGATGGATGGACAACTTCTAAGCGATTTACTATATTGAACGAAAAAACAGACATTTTTTTTGAAGATTTTAACTATTTTACAGCATAAGTACCAAAGTTGGCATATACCATTTTTTCCACACTCTACAACTAGAATTAAAGTGATTGTTGGATTGCTTCTGTTCTTGCCTTTTTGGTTCATACAAGGAAATGAAAATATCATCTATTATCATGTAAAAATAAAATAGAATTTGGGTCTTGTCATATTTAGGTATCTTGTAGTCATTTAATGTTATATGTGGGCAAATTCCACACTTTGACGATGTTATAAATTTTTTTGCTTTTTGTTCTTAATTGTTCTTCAAAATATTGAGTTGTAAAATCCTCCCACTCATTAAATGGTTTATAAGAAGTAAATTATTATGAGAATAGAGTGTTATATTTTGATAGAACTTATAATCTATAGTGTTATCATGGATGTTGGTGTAAAGAAAGTGTTTAATACAATTCCTGTGAGATAAAGAAAGTAATTTGATGTGAAAGAAAAGGTAATAAAGTGTGATCCTGTTGGGATTAGTCTTGACTTCTATTAATCTGAGTAAATATATTGACTATAACACTACCCATATTGTCTGTAATCCTCATAGACTTCCTTTAATTCCATGCTTTTACATTTGATCATGGAAACATCATTATTTCAATTTCAAATTAGATGAAAATTGTATTTTTTATCATATTGCAAGGGTATATATAATTTCTCTAAAAGCAAGTTAGTCTTAATTTGTAACCTGAAGATCAGGTGTGATTATGAAGTGTTTCCTGATAGGGTTGATAGATTTTTCAACCTTGTTTTGCCATCTGTGATGCAGGTAATAGGGATTGACCAAAAAAAATGAAATGAATGGAGTTTTACGTCCTACTTTTCTGCACCATGTGGGCTAATGAAGACAGGCAATGCCATGCAGAGTGCAATGAGGGAAATTTTGCCAGGACAGCGGCATTAGCCTTTTTGATTTCCAACTGTCGAGGGATCTTTAACGTGCACAGCCTGTAGCACACAGGGCCTTGGTTTATTGTCCCGTCCGAACGACTGGACGGTTTTTCCATGTCAGCCCCTCTTAACTGCATCACTGACAGGGGGAAACCCGATTGAAAAATCTGAAGGTATTATCTCGACCTATACCGGGATTGAACCCTGGACCTTCAGGTAAGCGAGCAAGCGTCTTAACTCACTGAGCCACTGCGGCTCCCAAAACAAGTCAAGACACTGTGGGTACATGGTACAAGACAATGTGGAAAGAAGACACTGTGGGTACATGGTACAAGACTGTGGAAAGAAGACACTGTGGGTACATGGTACAAGACAGTGTGGAAAGAAGACACTGTGGGTACATGGTACAAGACTGTGGAAAGTAAACACTATGGGTACATGGTACAAGACAGTGTGGAAAGTAAACACTGTGGGTACATTAAAGATTCCCACATGCTAGAAATGGTGTAAAAGTAGCTAATGCTTACACTGTCCAGGCAAAATTTCAGCTCTTTCAGAAGCTGAAAAGTAATTATTGAAAGCTTAGTAGCCATGGCAAGCCTACACAATAGTTTAATGAATCCACAAGAGTATGTTTCAAGTTATGATGAAAATGTAAGTTTTTTATACAGTGCACTTATCTTACATTCTCATTTGGACTTGTATACGTCTGGTTGAATCAATTTATGTGTTCATTATGATTTGTTCCCAAGGCTGTAGGCTGATAATTTTACTCTAAGTAGGGGTTCATGGTTTTTTTACTGTCTCCTCAAGGCATTGAATCTTCTCTTATTTCTCAGACTGAAAATGAAAGTGTTCAATGTCCTGATAAGTTTATATTGACATTAATTTTCTTCTACAAAATGAAGAAATTCAAATCAAATACTTGTGCCAGTAAATAATTCTGATTTCACATTAAAATTCTGCTTTATATTAGACATGTCTATGTTCTGATCTCGACTCTAGAATAAAATTAAGTCAGGCAGACGGCTTCATGAAGGATTTTCTAGAATTGATGAGGAAGTCAAATGACATTTTTATTGATCAAGTTAATAAGTTTCATTTTCTTTCGTCTAGCCAGTTACAAGTTTATAATCAACCCCAAACTCTTATGTTCTCCTCAACACGACTATTCAATGACTTTCAGTTTGTAGAAATCTTCATCTGACCTATTATTAATCATTTTGTTGTAATATATCAAACGACTTCTTCTTATTAAGTTTCTTATGTTACAAATTTTCACCAGAAATATTCTGTGGCAAATCATGTGTAATGTTATAAAAAAAAAAAAATCAATATTACCAAGTGTGATTATTTTCTTTACATAGGTCTTACCCGCAATCTGAGTCTTGTTAATATTACCCTGTAGATTGACTTGTTAATAAATTAACTAAACACTGACGATCCGAACTACAAAACAAACCCAGAAATTCAAACAACACACTGGCAAAACATAATATCATCCTGTAGATTTTAAGTCTTTACTACTTTTCTTGTTAATATTACCCTGTAAATTTTAATTCTTTACTACTTTACTTGTTAATGCTACCCTGTAGATTTACTTGTTAATATTACCCTGTAGATTTTTATTCTCTCTTGCATATTTTACTTAGATCTTATTCAATAGATTTCTTGTACCACTTGTTGATATTACTCAGATAGAAAATCAGTTGATACACTACATACTGGTACTGCTGGTATCATATTGTTCTTACATTGTACCAAATCATTTGATTGTCTTCAAGTAATGAATTGGAAGTTAAAAGTATCTGTTTGTATATTATAATACACGAAAGTAGTTTTTAGACATGACAAATACTATATAGTATTACTATGAAAAGAGAAGTAAAGATGTTAAAATGATATTAGAGAAGTGTTTTTATCATTAAAATAGAATCAGACCACTAGTTAATCAGCAGGTTATTACAGCTCTATACTTTAACTAATATTTTTTACAGTCAACAACTGACAGTATATTCAATGATAAACAGGGAATTAATATTCTTCGTTGAACTCTTTTCTATTTTTTGTCGGAGTTCTAAGTAAGTGGTCTGGCAGGCATCATACTCTAGTTTGTATTTTTCAACAACTTAAACTAAGGCCCAAAGGAAACATTTAATCCAATAAAAAAAGTAAAACTACAACAACATTGGCAAAATTTTGACTTTGCATCTGTAATTTTTACTACAAGAAACTTTTGTCTCACTTAAAGGTTGGCTATATGTGTAGTTTTTGTCACACTTTTCATTTGCCTGATGTTTCACATGTTCGTGTGTCAGCATCTTCCAATGGGAGGATCTAGAACCTAGCTCCGAAGAGCACAAATTGGCATGCTCACTCGTGTGACTTTGCTTAGAGAGTGGTAAATCCATCTTGTTTTGTAGTTGATCTAATAACTACAATATGTTAAAACCAAGATTATGTTTTGAATATTGGTAATAAGACATTAACAAGGTTCATTATTAGTTACAACAGAGGTATTTCAACTTGTATGTCTCAGCTGTATGGCAGACTTTAGACAACCTCCAAAAGATATCTAGAGAAATAACACAACTTCAATTGAAGATCTGTAGATTAAAATTGTTCAATAGATGCTAACATCTCAAGTTGAAGCCCTTCGATCTCTATTAGCACTTAACAGTCCTGAATTCTTTTATAACAGAATCAATGGTTTCAATAGGTCTATTATAGTCTTCAATTATTACCCATTTTCAACATTGTTTATACAACCTGATAAAGTCAAATCAGATTTATTTTCTTCAAAAACATCCCCTGAAAATATTTGAATTAAAATAAAATTGATCAATGATCTGAACCAATTATACAAGAACTCTGTATACAACTTAATGGATATGTGTAATATATTAGTTATCATAATATTTTCATACATTTAACTTAAAATGGTTTTGAGTCAGAAATGGCATGTGTAATATCAAGTAGCATTCTTCTAAGATGAAAATTGATTGTATTTTAAAACTTTAAAAACTACATATGTTTCTTAGAAATGATATATATAATTAAATCTTAATGAAAGAAATTGGTCTATATTTCTGTATTAATTTAACTGTCCCTTATGTAAATATCAAAGATTGACAATACCAGCAGCATCAGCCTAGTCTTTTTCCATTTTCATCTACTCTATAGGTGTTAAAAGTGCTTGGTCTGTAATACATAGGGCCATGTGATTTACTTTAGGCTTTTTCATTATTAACCCTTTTGACCAGCATCATTGAAAAGTAGAAACTAGATTGAAAAATTTTGATGGTTCAAATTATACCATACAGTGTCCACTGTTGTCAGAATCAAACAGAAACCTCCAGGCTAGCTAGCAAGTGTCTAACTTATTGAGCCTCTGCATGGTATTATTCAATAAATCTTTGTCACATTATAAAAGAAATCTAAATGAATGACTAACAGATTTGTTAGCTTTATTTTTTAGCTTGCAGACAATGTAACTGATCAAATATTATTTTATCAATATCCTTACTTGTATTGTTTATTGAAAGTTTATCAATCAAATTACTACAATCAGAATTATACTGTATCAAACATTACTATAATCAGAATTATACTGTATCAAACATTACTAGAATCAGAATTATTCTGTATCAAATATTACTACAATCAGAATTATACTGTATCAAACATTACTATAATCAGAATTATACTGTATCAAACATTACTAGAATCAGAATTATACTGTATCAAACAATACTACAATCAGAATTATACTGTATCAAACATAACTACAATCAGAATTATACTGTATCAAACATTACTAGAATCAGAATTATACTGTATCAAACAATACTATAATCAGAATTATTCTGTATCAAATATTACTACAATCTCGTAGCTCGTAAACACTCTACAGGGCACAATTCTTGAAGGATTTTAACGAAACTTGGTATGAGTGTTCGTAATCACCCAAGCATAAACCCTATTGAAAATCAGCGAAATCGAAAAATATTTAGTATGAATTATTGCCCTTGTTCTTGCAAACGCGTTCAATTTTTAGCTCGTAAACACTCTAGAAGGCACAATTCTTGAAGGATTTTAACGGAACTTGTTATGAGTGTTCGTACTTGAAGGATTTTAACGGAACTTGTTATGAGTGTTCGTAATCACCCAGGGATAAACCCTATCGAAAATCAGCGAAATCAAAAAATATTTAGTATGAATTATTGCCCTTGTTCTTGAAAACACGTTCAATTTTTAGCTCGTAATCACTCTACAGGGCACAATTCTTGATGGATTTTAACGAAACTTGGTATGAGTGTTTGTAATCACCCAAGGATAAACCCTATTGAAAATCAGCGAAATCGAAAAATATTAAGTATGAATTATTGCCCTTGTTCTTGCAAACCGTTCCATTTTTAGCTCGTAAACACTCTAGAAGGCACAATTCTTGACAGATTTTGACGAAACTTGGTATGAGTGTTCGTATTCACCCAAGGATAAACCCTATAGAAAAATCAGGGAAATCGAAAAATATGTAGTATGAATTATTGCCCTTGTTCTTGAAAACGCGTTCAATTTTTAGCTCGTAAACACTCTGCAAGTCACAATATTTTTGTTCATAATCACAATTTACAATAGATGTCATTATTTTCCTGAGAAACAATTTTGGTTAACAAATAAAAAAATTTAATTTAATCATTTAACATGTCCCTAACCAGCCACCATACATGTACAGCATCATAAGATACTATAAATAGACCAAGTGGAAAATCCAAGACAGATATCCAATCATAGCTTAGTCATGTGACATCCCAAGATGCAGCAGTTTATCTGATTTCATTTTATAAATGTCACTCAAGAGAAAAGGTTTGCTTAATCATTTCATTTTCACCAATTGTGCTGATACAAAAATGAAATTAAACATGGGTCATAGGGGAAAGGTTTTGTTTCTTGGAAGATTGAATTGAGTTGCTGGATAAGTAGGCTACTATAGGAAAAATATTTAGTATGAATTATTGCCCTTGTTCTTGCAAACCGTTCAAATTTTAGCTCGTACACACTCTAGAAGGCACAATTCTTGACAGATTTTGACGAAACTTGGTATGAGTGTTCGTATTCACCCAAGGATAAACCCTATAGAAAAATCAAGGAAATCGAAAAATATGTAGTATGAATTATTGCCTATATTTTTGAATATAATCTGCAAATACACAATTCATGACAGACTTATTGAAATCACCCAAGGATAAATCTGATCAAAAATCTTGTAAAACACGTAATTTTTATTCTACAAAGCAGAAGTCTAAAACAAATTTGACAACTTGATGAAATTGATCACAATCAAAACTAAACCTTTTGAAATATAAAATACAAGTTATTGCTGTTATTCTTACAAATGTGTTTGGTTTTTAACTTGTGATGGCACAGTTTGTGATGGATTTGGGTATAAGTTGAATATTTCCTGGTGTCTATGTTTGCTATTTTCTAACAAATATTCAATTTCAAACAAAGCTATCAGTGGGCGTATATTACCTTGCCTGGCAAGCTATCTTTACAAATATCAAGAAGAATCATGGATTTTTCAATAGTACAACATTTCTCTCGAAATGGCAGTAAACTGCTATTGCTTGTTGCTTGTCTTCTAAGTTAACATCAGATCTGGATCAATAAAATGTTCAGTTATGGTGGAACTAAGAATGATTTATTTGCATTGTGGTTTCTGACCTCAGGGCAGGCTTATCTTATTACAAGATATATATTCTGTCTTTTCTGGACTTCATGTAAATTTATCTTTTATTTGATACTACCTAGGATAGTCTGAGACAATGTACCACCATATCATTGAAATGGCTGGTCAAAGAATTTTCTCTTCTCAATCAATAGATATGAATCAATTTTAGGACCAATTTTGTTCAAATGCTAAAGAGATTGATAAAAACTGGAACAACAAACAGGTGCAAATTTGGAAAATATTGCTAAATTGCATCAAATTCTAAATGAAGCAGAAAGCAAAAAAGACAATTTAGCTATGATTCAAATCAAAACTGGAAAAACATTGTTTCTGTTTGCCAATCTGTTTTGTGGAATTGAAAATATGAATCACTGATTAAAAAGAACAAAAAAACGTACATCAAAAAGCTCTATGATAAAGTGTAGAGAAATATAATGTATTATATTTATTACTTGTCAAAATATAATAGTTATTTGATTATATTGACTAGTCCATGTTTCATCTTCATTCTAATAAAAAGTTTTATAGTGATATAAACATGATAGTTAGTTTACTACCTGCTGTTTCACTATTTTCTAATGATAATATCATCAATTGATTTTTATAATACATTATCATCATCATATTTTGCAGCATGGACAATTATTTATGGAAATATATTTGATTGGTTTTTAATCTTTTGTGGTTAATCATATTCCTGAGAACAGATTGTGTGCATTTAAGACTGATAATGCAACAGCACTCCTTTTGCCAAGGACTGATAAAGTGCAATTTTTCTATTCACAATTTGTTTGTAACTCTAAGGGAGCTATAATGTTCAATATTGAAACTTGGTGTGATGAAATTTACCTTATAATCTTATTGAATTTGACAGTTTTTCGAAGAATGTTTTTGGAGTTATGGCCCTGGAATTAGTTTAAACATGTATAAATTTGTTCTTGAGCACAATAGAAGTTAGAATTTTCAATAGATTTCAATAAACTGTTGTGATCATGGGAATTAATAAGGGCTGTTCTAAACAGCTTCTCTCTGTTTTTTAAACTTACCTAAAATTACCTCTATTTCTCTAGTTTATGATTTGTTGTTTAGAAATAAGAAAGACAATTTGTGCTTTCAATCAATGTTTAAAATTAAATAAAAAGATAATTTGATTTTGAGATGTAGTTTTAATGAGTAGTTAATGATATATAGTTTATTAAAAACTAGAATAATTATTCTCATTTTCAACCTCATCATTTTAATGGCATCATGTTCACGCAGTAATTATAGTCTGTGAATATTCTAGATTCTAGAGATAGCTGATATTCTCTATTTAGTTATGGATTAAATAAACACAAACAGATTATTGATCAATATTTTATACTTGCATATAAATGCAAAGTACTCATTTGACTTATCTAATGCTTGAACTACATGGCAAATTCTATAATTATGGTCATTATAACTTCTGAAGTTAAGACTCAAATGAATTCTTATTTCTCAGTAACTTCTTGATAACAATCAACAAACGTTTTGTACCATATAGTGGAATGTTTTTATTTTTTAAAAACAGAGTTTATTAGTGAGTAAATTCATGCATAAACACCTCATAATGCCAATGCCAAGCTGATCTTTCTGTATTTATCACCAATTAAAATTGTTTCTACCTTTCCTATTGTTAATTAAGAAATGGTTTTCTTTACCTTTACCAATCATACTTTAGATTCAGAAACAGTAATAGTGTTCACAGCTCACCGTTGAAATTTGGGCCTGTGTGTCCAGAATTATCTGCGTTTGAAAGTTAAAAAGACATGTCATTTCTATATGCCCACATCTCTCTATGTGGACGTATATTGTAGGCACCCCTATCGGTCTGTCCGTCTGTCCGGCCGTCATTTGCTAGTAAACGCTCTAAAAACTAGATTTTTTGATGGAATTAAATGAAATTTGGTATGTGTATACATATTCATAAAACGAAGGTCAAGTTCGAATTTGAGCTATTTTCAACCGTTATTGCCCTTGCCCCAAAATCTTTACCATCTGCATGCCGTGGTGGGCGTACATTGCTGTGGTCCACTATCTTTAGAAATAGAAAAATAAATTCCTAGTTTGAGATATTTTTGAAGGAATTGTGCGATTTTCATACATTTCTAGTATTCTGAAGACTATTGACATATATTTAATACTCAAATCAACCCCTTAAAATAGCGCACCTGTCCCTTGGAGAAGAATTGCAATATGCGTATATCTGATATGCCTTTTGGAACTATGTTAAAGAGGAACAGTCGGCATTTTCAGGGGTTTGATTTGGGTCTTGATTGTGCTTTAATAGTCTTAAGAAGTACTAAAACGCACGAATATCGAATAATCCCTTCAAATATATCTTCAAACTAGAAATTACTGATTATGTAAGCTAAAAAAATTCCTGTTTCTGAAACTAAGGTATGATTCGTTGAATGGATAGTGAAGGTGTACCTTTAAAAGCTATAGAATTAAAGAATTCAAGATATTCATTAAAATTACTCTTTCAGTTAATTGTGTTAATATGAAGATGTGGTAATATTTTTAATTTTGTTTATGAGCTGTGAAATAGTTTAGCTTGTCAGATATTCCTTTCATTACAATATTTAATTAAATTTATTCTCTTGGTGCTAAATATTTTCTTAACTATTATCACCTTTTTTACTTTAAGGTATTTAAAAAGTTTTGTTGATTGTACTTGGTAACTCTTGGAAATTAGCTTGGTAGTTTTACTAAAGCGGAATAATAAATAATTGGAATAAAAAGATTTATAAAAACTCTCTTGACATCAAAATATCTATTATCCGCAAATAGCAAAATGATACAATAACCGAATCACATTCTTATTCTGGACCTTGACTAGATGGTCATATCTGACCCTAACTTCAGGGGGCCCAAATTGTGAATTGAGTTTTGCCTGTGATAAAATAATCATGAAGTTAATTTCACAAGTGAGATGAATGAAATCTATAAAATTGATAGATCATGTTTTCTAGAGATTAACACACACTCCATGTTATTTTGACCTGTCAAAAGATCTAAATAGAAAATCGTGAATAATGGTGAAATATGACCAATCTATTGACTAGATCCATTTTTTCTCCATTAACATCCCTGCTTCACTGAATATTGCCTGCTTTCTTGATGAAACTGTTCAATTTTATCCAAATGGCATGATGGAAAGCAATGAATTCAGTCTTTTTTCTTACAATCTGGAAACTTTAATTTACACTTGTAAATTACCTCAAACTTTTTATGTAACATGTTTGCAACAATCGAAAATTTCAGATTCGAGAAGAATTAAATACCAAGCAGTTCAAGACCACTTATTCCAATTTCTAAATGAAGTATTTGTTCCATTCTGGGCCTGTACATTTAGGAGAATCAAACCTTCCCTTTCTGAAAATCTAATAATTTACCACTTTGAGACCAGTTTGGGGTCAAAGTAAAAATTTGTGGCCTTCTTGTACCTTCTTGTATCTTTTTTGTCAAGTGTTCTTGTAATATTTGAGTCTATTTTCATGAAGAAATAGAAGAAAAGTTGGAACTACCAATGATTCATGTTGGCTGAAGCTTGGAAGACGTTAAGGAAATTAACAAGGAACCAACTTGCTTTAGACAAATTGATTTTCTCTAACAAGAAATAACAAGGGAATGCCAGAAGCTAGGACCATTTTATTGGTCTAAAATATTTTTATTGAAAACATGGTTTGATAAGAAATGAAAAGTAATGATGAAATATTGAACTTAATTTGTCCAATTTAATGTGATGTTCATATTTTGTCTTTATGTTGCCATAATTAACATTTTTGTTCATTGTCTATGTTTCGTATATGAGCTTTCTATTTAGTCTTATTTTCGTAAAATTCTGAATTACCCCTGAAAGCTATTTTCTGATCAGCTTTTCTAAAACTATTCAATACTTGAGCAAACCTCATGGGAACTGTATAGAATTTTTCGATGAATTTAGATTTAGAAATATGATAAATCTGGCTGTATTTACCTCAGTAATGGAATTTTCATGGCCATATGAAATCAGTGAATAGATACTTATATTGTATAAGTGTTTAATACTTGTGAATCAATAGATGTTATAGATTTTAATTATTTTTTATCAATACTGCCATTGTTGTCCATAGTGCCATTAAATGATGATCACTATTAAAAGATAAATCAACAAAATCATGACCTCATCCTTAAGTTACTAAGTGTTCTGAATATTACAAACACTGCCCATGGTAACAGGATACAGATCTTATGAAAGATATTCAACTTACTTTGGATAGAATAAATAATCATTGGACAGAATACTCTGACTTGAAATTAATAAAATTTCTTCTCTATAAAATGTTCTCAAACCAAAAATAATTCCACCTTGTTGATGTCATGTTTCCTTTGTTATAGAATTATAACATATTTTCCAATTTTACTCAACATTGATTTTTATTATATGTTTTCTATGGTTACTGTAATTAAAATTTGTAATAGTCAGAATGATATATGAAAAGTATTTGTGTTTGAATGTGGCATTAAATTTATAAGACCTCTTTTCACAAATGAACATTGAGGTTAAGCACCACAGATTGTGACCTCTAGTCAGAGTTCATACACAGTTATTGTGTAGTGTGTTAATCTTGGCTAAGTCTGCCACAGCTTCATCATCTTATTCCATATTCTAACAGGAATCAATAATTTTCCGACTGAGTACTCTCTGGCCAACATCTAGTACCCTCTCCATCTCTTTAATCAATGATGTGATTGCTCACACAGTTAATTCATGATTCTCATGTCAGATCAGAGGCAATTTATACTTATTTTTTGTCTTCCATTTTGTATCTTACTTTTATTTGAGATGTAATATAACTGTGTAAAATGTGTTGAAATATCTAATAAGAATAAGACACTTAGTTAGGACAGATAGTTAGGACAAACAATCTATTTTGATCTATTATGAAGTCTTACTATACAAGCCAGGAAAAAAAAGATGTAATCCTGAACCATTGCTTGAAAGACTTCTGTGTATTTTGGCTGTAAGCAATGATAAACATGTTTTTGTAGCTTCTGTGATTCAAATAAAATAAGTGGAAGGCACAGATGACATTTTCTGAAATATCAAGATGAATTGATGAAGAGTTATGTGTAAGGAGTTATTTCTATGTGAAATGATGTAAACTTTAAACAATGATTGGTAAGATATTGACAGCACCATAATTACAGACCTTCTGTATTTAGTACACCTCAGTTGGCCGTTGATAATTATACCTTAAAGTAAATAAGAAAGTGTTGATACGAAGAGATCTAATCAGTCTGATATTCACCTTACCACCCTAGAAATAAGTTGACTTGTTGAATGATGTACTAGTGTGGGTAAAGATAAGAAAATTGGCGAAGAATATCCTCAATAAGAAATAGATTATAAAGGTCATTTTCTTCTAATCTTGTTTACAATTTCTGATAAAGATCAGTTTACCAATTCTTTTACTTAAAATAAATCTGATATTTTCATCATCAGTATTAAATATGTAACAGAAGCTCTGTAAACACATCATTAAAATAAACATATTGATAACCTTGTGGTAATCATAATGGTGGTAAACTGTGGATTGTGTCCAAAAATCAATCATCCATTCTCTGACCTTTCAATCCCTATCACAAATCTGGATCTACCAGGAATTTCTCAGAAACATAACAATTCAAAATTGGATTGGAGCAACTCCTATAAAATGTGACATGTTATATCTGGCTGTAAATGTAGCAATATCCCATCTGTATATCACATCTTAGGAACAGGTAGGACAAGATTTATCAGGCTATATCAGATACAGCTTTTGGTATATTCAGAGATAATATACATGGCATGCATACAAGTGTACAGTATCACAGCAGTATAGAAAAATATTCTTAAGGAAAAAACAAACACCAGTTAATTTCTTTTGGTTGCAACAAACCTGTAGATGCTATTCAAACCAAACTGAATTAACTGTAGACTGACTTGTTATATAGCTATTGATTATTCAAAAAATGAACATATAATCAATTGTAAGAAGAAGATAATTCAAGTCATTACCAATTTCTAGTATTTTCTACTGAGTATAGAATTCCAGGCACCATTTATCACATGATCAGTTCAGCTTGTTAATAGATTCAATTTGGTAAATTCTATCATTTACCACCAGAAGATCACATTAAGACTATTTGTTTTATTTGACCCTGGGGAACTTTTTATTCACTAAGTAATAGCTAGACTATAGTAGTCTCTGGTATGGATCTTGTGTGTGATCACGGTAAAAAATAGGCCAGTAATTTTAAATGGTCTTGGTCAGAAATCCTCATTGGTAAATTTACAATTTCATTGTGACTGTTAAAACAATAAAACCATTTGATCATTTAAGGAAACAAAAATTTTGAATAGGATATGTCCTATCAACAGTCGTAGTTAAAATATGGGAAATAAGTAGGGAAATTTCATTATTATACAGCACACATTTCTTTTAGTACTTTCCTTTCAGGAAACCTTATATGAACACTTGTCTAAAGTGAGAGAGTCTTTCGGAGTAAACCTTTATCTTCATACCAAGATACAATACATATCACAATTTAAAGGCTACAATATGGTGTAATAGATAATATGTAAGACTTGTATTGTGATGTATCGATACTTGACACAATATGATACATATATTTTGGCGTGGTGCATCCTGTATCCTGTGTATTGATTTAACAATATAGTCAGCACTAATCTGCATTATATTTTATATTAGTAGATCTAATTATAATCATATCCTGAATAAAGATACAAATATCTGTATTATGAATCATGCAGTAGAAAGGTAAACATTAAACAGATGGTGGATATGGTAATATGATATTAATAGAAATCTAAACATCATTAATTAAGATATTCTTAATAAAATAATATTTCTTCTGAACCTCATTAAAATGAATTCGTTTTTTAACTCTTACCCTCGATCATCGCTAAAGTTTGCAGCATCTTCTCAAATTGTGCACATTATAAATTCTCTTGCTGATTAAATTGCAAGTGTGTTCAAGATAGATTTTCGACAGGGAAATTGAAAATATGTTCAAGATAGATTTAAGACAGGAAAATTGAAAGTGTGTGATTTCAAGAATGATTTTCTGACAGGGAAATTGAAAGTGTTTTCATGATACATCACAAGTCAGACTGAAATTTTGCAAATCACCAGATAACCAGAATGATAGAAATTGAAAGTGTACACTTGATGGACCACCAGTCATAAGGAAATTGAAAGTGTGCGAGTGTGATAGAGTTCACGATATTAGATAGATGGAAATTGAATGTGTGCTCTGATAGATTTTGGACTAAAGAAAATTGTAGATGTACACATCTATTTACATTTGTAAATTGTACACATGATAGATCTAACACAGATAGAAATTTAAATGTACACATGATAGATCTAACACAGATAGAAATTTAAAATGTACATGTTGTAGATCTAACACAGATAAAAATTTAAAATGTACATGTGGTATATCTAACACAGATAAAAATTTAAAATGTACATGTTGTAGATCTAACACAGATAGAAATTTAAAATGTACATGTGGTAGATCTAACACAGATAGAAATTTAAAATGTACACATGATAGATCTAACACAGATAAAAATTTAAAATGTACACATGATAGATCTAACACAGATAGAAATTTAAAATGTACACATGATAGATCTAACACAGATAAAAATTTAAAATGTACACATGATAGATCTAACACAGATAAAAATTTAAAATGTACATGTGGTAGATCTAACACAGATAGAAATTTAAAATGTACACATGATAGATCTAACACAGATAGAAATTTAAAATGTACATGTGGTAGATCTAACACAGATAGAAATTTAAAATGTACACATGATAGATCTAACACAGATAGAAATTTAAAATGTACATGTGGTAGGTCTAACACAGATAGAAATTTAAAATGTACATGTTGTAGATCCAGGATGAATAGGCATTGAAACTGTACACATGATAGATAGATTTACAATAGAATAAAGACAGGGTTTCTTGTCTGTACAAAAACAACAGAAAATGACTTCGTTAAAATGTTGCTATCGTACATTAAATAATGAATGACATTGTTGTATGAAGGAAGATTGGCAGTGTGCTAAAAATATTAAAATACCTTAAGTATAAAGAAAATAGGTAAAAAATAAAAAGATGAGAAAGAAAACTGCAGGAGATACAGGCATGTTTTTAATCAGTAGAATATATTGTCTTCACATGTTTATAATAAACTCTTAAACTATTTACTTTAGCTTTCAACAATCATATCCTACCAGCCTACTTATTATATTGTTTGTGCCTTGATATTCTAAAATCACAGAAAACATCATCAATTCCTTTCTTTGATTTTAAATTGTCAGAATATGTTGATATAATTTGATTGCTTGCTATGAATCAGTGGAAATGGTATACAAATGTAGGTATTAGTGTGCTTTGATTTGATTTTTATTAATAGTCACCTTTATGGAGAAAAGCTTACGTCAACTTCTCCTAACCTGACTTTCAGGAATCTCAAATAACACCTTTTGAAGATTGCCTCTTCTGAGTAAGCCAATCTATAGATCGGTCTTAATCACATAACTATATACTTGCACAATAATTCATTACAAAATAGTTCCTTACACAATAATTTGTTCTATTTAGTTAGAATTCTTTCTACAAGAATTTAAAAAAGAAGATTTTATCACTTACCAAACTGATAGAATAACTAGTTAGTTATCAGGAATTCTTGTCGTAGCAGAGTAAAATGGTTTCAAGTCATCAGTGGTTGTAAAACTAAGGATAACTGAAGTATGTGGAATAGCGTGGCGGTGATGTTTTATCAACTCAATGAATATATTAGAGTATCACCAGTGTTGCTAAGTTCAATAAATCTAATTAAAGGTTGTGTAATTAGCAGTAATCATCTCAGTTGTTGGTGACTTTATATTTTTATGCAAACTGGTAATCGTGTAAATTAGATCATAGAATCTTTGCTTTGCACATGTATGTGCACACAATCCTCTTTTCACAGTTTATTGCAGTCAAAAAAAAATGTGATGAAATTTTAGCTTTGTTGTAATATTGCTATGTTAATTGTTTTCCAAGATGCTCCTCTCTGTTTAATGCAGTTTTATACCTTGACTGCAATAGCCACTATTCTTGTATCACAGAATGTAGTAATTTGATTGAATTGTACACTAGCAAATAACAAATCATAATCATTATTTCTTATTTTAAATGCCTTTCTGTCAAGCACTCTATTGACTGTATTTACTAGTGTATTTATAAACTTTTGTGATACAAGAAAGGTGGTTATTGCAGTATAAGACAACTTGACAACTAATAGCTTTATTTCGGACAGATTTTTTAAAAGGTATTTTTCACAATTCCTTACTTCTAAATGTTCTCAAGTGCTGACAAACTTATTAGTAATTTTACAAATTTCTACTATTTTTTCTCTTTCCTTCTCTAATAAATGAATCGCGATAATCATCGCAATAAACTGTATCGTTGAATTCGTATCGTATAGAGCATCGAATCACAACTTCAAGAATCGTTGCAACCCTAGTGGGAGGCCTATTAATTTAAAATAATAAATAATGAAATTTTATTCAGTACAAGAATCTCAAGATTCTACTTTAGCTGACTTTTTGGATTTGATCCAAATCAAGGTGAGAAAGGAATCATACAAAACAAGGGAGTTGTATGACAGATTTTTGAATACAAGTCAAAGGGTGTAGTAAATAAAGATTTTATGTAGGTATATCTTGGTGGATTAGGACAATACAGACCACACAGAATTTAACCAGAATATATTTAAAACAGGTAGACTGGCTATGTTATTTCAGTTAAACCATGTTTTAACATGTTCTAAAAGATTAAGATTAAGTTGAGCTTAACTTGCTTAATTGGTTAATCAGATGTAAGGTTGATAATAGATCTTTAACATATCTTTACTTTCTTAACATCTGATTAGATTACAATTGACTTGTATTTACCTGAGATTACCTTCAAGTAGGCATCCAACAACACGCACAGTATTTCATCAATGTCCAATTCTATTTATGCTAATGCTGTAGGTGTCTAAGTATCAAGTATTATTTATATTGTATGTAAATCAATAAAATTTATATAATAAATGGATTAGGGATGTTGTTTCATGAATTAGTAAATGTCTGAAACACAGCATCTTCAACTCGGCTATGAACAAAGTGACCTGAATTGGTTTTTATACGCCCACATGGAAATGTAGACGTATATTGCTGTCGCCCCTGTCCGTCGACATTTGTTGTATACACGATAGAGGCTACAGTTTTTATCTGATCTTGATGAAACTTGGTATGCACATATATATTGATGAGATCTCGGTCAAGTTCGAAATTGGTAATAATCGGATGAATGGTTTCAGAGTTATTGCCCTTAAATTTGGCTTGTATGCACGATAAAGGTTACAGTTTTTATCTGATCTTGATGAAACTTGGTATGCTTGTATATATTTATGAAATTTCGGTTAAGTTTGAAATTGGTACTAATCACATGAACGGTTTCACAGTTATTGCCCTTGACTTAGTAAAAATGCGTTAAATTTGGCTTGTATGCACGATAAAGGCTACAGTTTTTATCTGATCTTGATAAAACTTGGTATGTTTGTATATATTGATAAGATATCGGTCAAGTTCGAAATTGGTAATAATCGGATGAACGATTTCAGGGTTATAGAGACTGCATATCCGATCTTGATTAGACTTGGTATGAGACCTTAGTAAAGCTTGAAATTAGTAATTGGTTTCACATATTAAACCTCTACAGACTTTGTTATCATTTCTGATAGCTGATAGTGGGCGTATGTTACCTTGCCTGGCAAGCTATTTTTTGTTATATATATATATATTTTTGGTGCTTTTCGCCCAATTTACACCAAAATTTATTGTTTTTACTCACCACCAGTCAGTAATATTTCAGACTTGTCAGATATTTCCTGATTTATGGCACAGAGTTGATGTGTTTACCTGATCTATAGGTGTGCCTTGATGGTCAGTTATAATATAAATGAGATCATCTGTCAGCATACAGAAACTATTTAGTCTTCAATCAGTTCTTCTTCCATTTTCTTCTTTTATTCTCACTAGTCTTACCCTTTGAATACTTTTGCTATGTACTCTTTATGCTTTCTTATTTTCAAAACGTGTTTGATAATTTTTCCACGAATGAACAAATGCTTGTGTGTGCGTGTAACGAAAGCTATCTGATTAGAGGTGAATTTATGTACGCATGCGTAGTGACGTGACAATTCAGAATGGCGCGCCCATTTGTTTGATAGTAGCCCAACTCTTAGTCTTAGCTTTTAATGCTGTTGCCACGCCGTAATCCTAGTCGAAAAAGCAAATTGTCGCAAACAGTGGGTTTGAACTTGGATCCAGAGAAGGCATTCAAGGGAAGCTTTACACGTCGAAGATCTCGAGAAATTTCGTCAATATCATCGCCTAGACAGACAGTCTTTTAAAGATGTTTGGGCAATGGTCGAACCTATCAATTCCAATCATGAGAATAGAATACGCCCTTTAATAAGCCCAAGTGAAAGGCTGACTGTTGCGCTAAGTTTTATGGTGACAGGTAACAGCGTTAATAGTAATATTTCTTCATCTTCTGAAGACTAAGAATTACTATCCATCAAATTCAATTCCAAGGGCGCAGCCATTTTGAATTGTCACGTGACTTCGCATGCATATATAAAGTTACCTCTAAGCGTTTGATTTTCAACTTTTCGACGCGATTGACCAAAATCATACAAAAATTTAGCCGCACACGGAAGCTATCGCCTTAAGGAAAAGTGCACAAATGAATTCTGACTCAATAATGGCACGAGTGTGCGCTGGACTTAACAAGAGCAATTTGTTTTAAATAACCAACATATTGTCACACATTAGTCTTTAAGCAATAATCAATTGGTATGTACTTGTCATGTAAGTAGTGAAGTTCAGATTAATATTGGTTAATTGTACTGTGTTTAAGAACCTTAGATTTGAAGGTGATCATTTACTTTTTTGTCCTGATAATTTAAATAGAAGGAAAGGTTAGTGATAATGTTAACTGTTGATAAAAAGTTTAAATAGCAGGAATCAAACCTGAACTATTGTGAAATATAGAAATATATGGATATCATACAAATTGCCTTCAATCTTGGAAAAAGTTTAAAATTTGTAGCTGACAAAACTGAAATTATTTGTGATATATTATTTTGATAATAAAAGAGGGGAAACTAATAATATAGTGTAGCAGAATCAATAAAGATCTAAGATAAAAAAAAGTAATATTACATGGTTTAAGATTTATTAATATTGACCACATATTTCATTATCTCAAAGAAAGTAATAAATGCACAAACACTGTTCTGTATGTTGACAAGAGGACTTATGTCAATATGGTAGCAGTTTATCTGATAACTAAACAGAATAATATTCTTCTGTAGGACCACATAGAGTATAATTCCATTCAATGCAGAATCTATTGTTCCATTAGTTCATAATTCATTTTGATCCTCATAATGGTTGATGGGTTATTTCTAATGATTAGTCCTCCGAAGTAAAGTATTTTTTTGTGACACTTCATGCTTCTTAGGCTGCGTTTCCACCAAGTTTCACGTGACACGTATCACGTGACAATAGGGGTTTCCACTGGATTTCACATCGAACATGTCACATGTCATGGCATTCGTCCTGTGTTCGCCATGGGTGACGGTTCCGACTCGTCTGACGAGGAAATTCTTGCTCTATGTCTGTTGTACCGGCGAGCTAGGAAGAGAAACTGCAGCAGACGCTCAATATGGTGCAGGGACCATTACTTATTGCGTCCAGAAAGGGGCAAATTTGCCAGAACGTTTCGCTATCTCATGGACAATCCATACAGAGAATTATTCTTCAATCCAAGTACATATATCTGTTTCTTGATTTATGTTGGATTAAATTAAATTAGTGTTTATTTGTATGTTTATGATAAATAAATGTGGACATTTCATATACCTTCTTGCGGTGGTTGTAGCTTTTCATCAATCTTCTCCCACACCTGTCTTCTTTGGTCTTGGTTTTTATAGTCTTTATTTCTGGGGTCCCATAGAAGTGGGGTCTTATGCACAAGGCATATCAGATTGTGCTTATAGTCATTCATGTTTAGGACAAGCGTAAATAACTAATTTTAGACGATCAAAACACAAGCTCATTTTGAATTCGATACGAACACGTGGAGTTAACAAAAGAGAAAGTAAAAGCAGGGGAAAACCCAAGGGAAACCCCAGATCGGTCATACGTGAAACATGACACGGGTAAAAAAAATGAACATGTTGATTCTTCAAAAACGTGTCATTTCACGCCTGACAAGTGAAACGTGAAAAGTGACATTGATGGAAACGGTTCCTACCAACATCATATGTTTATATTTCTTGTCACGTGTCACATGAAACTTGGTGGAAACGCAGCCTTATGCAGCAAAAATATCCTTCAGTTATTTAATACTAATGAAAAAGATAGCTTGCTAGGCAAGGTAACATACGCCCACTGGCAGCTGTCAGAAATGATTAAACAGTCTTTAGTGACTACTGGGTTGCACAATATAGCTAATAGAGTGAAACGTCAAGTCATTAAATTATCCGATCATCACAAAAATCAATGGGGATCATCTTCATAATGACATTGACACACAAAATAAAAATCAAAAGAATCTGTAAAAAATTGTAGCCTGTAGAGTGAGCACGAGTTGCACAATATAGCTAATAGAGAAAAACGTCAAGTCAGACACGATATTTCGGTGAAAAATTATCCGATCATCACGAAAATCAATTGGGATCATCTTCATAATGACATTGACACACAACATAAAAATCAAAAGAATCTGTAAAGAATTGTAGCCTGTAGAGTGAGCACGAGTTGCACAATATAGCTAATAGAGAAAAACGTCAAGTCAGACACGATATTTTGGTGAAAAATTATCCGATCATCACGAAAATCAATAGGGATCATCTTCATAACAACATTGACATACAAAATAAAAATCAAAAGAATCCATAAAGAACTGTAGCCTGTAGAGTGAGCACGAGCCAAATGTGAACGGACCAATGGGGTGATTACAATATACGCCCATCTTACGTGTGGGCGTATAAAAAAGTATTTGGCAAAATCTGAATGAGAATAGCTATACTATATTCATCAAATCAAAATAGTGAAACTGCATCCACTGATATTATCAAATAAACGATTTGTTGTCTTCAGCATAGAAAACTATATCTTTTGCTTTGACAAGTTAGAAGTCCATGCAAAACTGATTTTTTAATTTCTTTTCAGCTGGCTGACTAAAGAGGCACATTAAAAATATCTCTATTCAATTCACAAGGAACATCTCTAGAGATATAAATCAAATTTTATCAAACCAGAAAGTTCTACCATGTATGAAGCTATCTGTTGTTCAATCTACAAATTAAACCTGAAAATTAATTATGTGGAAAAAAGTGACATGAGAGATAGAATAGTCAAACAAATTGTCATGATATGTTCTATTGTGTGGTAGAATTCAACAGGGAGTTTCATTCCAGTTCTTTTAATTTGTTGTATAAAATAATTAATCCTGCTAGGGCCTATGTTACCTTGCTAGTATATATTTATATTGGAAGTTTCTATTAATTATATATGTTATAATTATTAACAATGCACTTGTTTGTAGTGGTTGATTTGTGAATAGAGCTTACTGACTAGTCATTGAATTAGTCGTAAATTCTTGATAAGTTTCATTGTTATCTATTTTGTTCAATTTAAGTCTTACCCAGTTTTCATAAATTGAACTATAGGTGGTGGAAGGATACATCTAACTCCTGGTACTATTAGGCAGCAGCTGGATTAGTGCTGACTGGAGTGGTGTAATCAGGATCACATTGATGCACTAGGAACATACTGCAATGGTATGCATCAAGAATCTGGAAAGATTCTACCAAACTGATAAATACAGAACTCTGTTTAAGATACAGTTAGGTTTTATTCCCAAACATTCAGCGGGACAAAAAAAATGACAAAAAATTCTTCCCAATGATAGCATATATAGACAATCGGATATAAAAGTACGTGGTAACTTGGTCACAGGAAATTTAGTCACCGGAAATATGGTCTCAGTAATACAGGAACAAGATATTATGGTTATAGTAATATGGGTACAAGGTATTTTGGTCACAGTAATACGGGTACAAGGTAATTAGGCCACAAAAATACGGGACCATACTTTCTGTGACCAAATTTACTGTGACCAACTTATCTACATCTGGATATAAAATCCTCAGAAAAATATTCCTGGGTTTTGGATTTAATTTGGATTATAAATGTGAGGAATAAAAATTCCAAAAATAAAAATTTTGGAATAATATTCTGAGTATAACATAATATTAGTGGCAATAGAAGATGGTCGCCCAGTTAATCAATATTCACTGTTCCTTTGTCGCCTTCCTTAAAACGTGAATAGAATGATGCTTTATTTATGCTTTATTAATGGCACACAAATGTTGCTGCACGTCCAGTGCACCGAAAATTCCTGAATGTTTTATTATTTGTAGTTTCATGACAAAATCTAGATGGCTGACACTGATAGCATCAATTTGCACCATTCCAATTTCAAACTTTGATTTATGTCATAAAGCATATTTTGCAATTACTCACTTCACCAAACACGTAGTTTTAGTGGAATTGCAGGAATTACATTCTTAAAATCAGAATGGTGCAAATTGATGCTATCAGTGTCCCTGATACACATGCAAAATTTTGAAACCCTCATTTGAAAATCCCTGAAATTGATCTACAGTACAGTATATAATTGAATGGAATATTTTAGCAATGTGGCATCTGTTTTATAATAGTATCTTACTGCTCTCTGTCAATAACATGTTCTCTTCATTAGATTATACTGTAAATTATATTGATTTTTCTTCAAATTAAACTAAATGGAAATGTGTTGTAAATTGTGTGAAATGGAAAAGAAAAAAGTTAAATGTAGTGATATTTTATGTCACATAAGTTCACAATTTATTTATTCAATCAATTTAGTTCATTAATGAATACAAAATTATGTTATTGGAGCAGAACTATTGATATAAAACAGACATAAAGTGCATGATATGTATATTGTTTGATTTACTCATATAAAACAGGGTTGTCAAGAGAAGCAGGTATATCAGAACATCCATTATACATCTTGTGCTCTCTATGACTCTCATTTTTAAAAATATTACAGACCTACATAAACTAGGTTTCTATTGAAGTTTATTCAATACATAATATGTGATTAGAAGGTAAACTTTTTGACCTTACAGGACCTTTAACGAACTTTTAAGATAAATCATACCCTGTACTTGTTGACACTCTCTTTAAACCCCTTTACCTGATATAAATTAAAGATGTACAACCAATTTGATGTATCCCTTGCAATTAACAAACCCTTGTTTAACAGAATACCAGCTGACTAGTGTATAAGACTACCTATTCTTAAATTGTGAAAGATACTCTAAAGTTACCCCATGATGTTTCCTTAAACACCATGGAGCTAGAATGATAAGATTGAAGTACGGATTTCCTTGTTTTTGATTGATTGATTGCAATGCAGAAAACATGATAAAGACTGGAATATAATTGAAAATTATTGTGAAATCATCAATACAATGTGGTAATTTCTAGGGTGTGGTCTTTTCAAGTTTAGGTGATGAGTACAAGTTCTAATCCATTGTTACAGATCACCACGTTGTGTGAAAGAAAATCAGATTAAAAGATTGATAGCATTAGAAGGAGATCTGATCAAGTAAGACTTTGTAGACTTTTTAAATTTCATGAATTCAATTTTTTATTGAAACATGGATCTGACACTCAATTGCAATTCTTAAAACTTAGCTGAAATGTATCATATGATGTTGAAAGTAGTTAGTGAGGCAATTTAACAAGATGAGATCCAGAGTTGTATGCCCTTGTTAGGACAGTTTTTAAATATTGTTGGATTTTGTATTCTGAGGCAACCTTATAAATGTTTTATGTTTAACTTGAAAAATACTACTTACAGCTCTACTGCCCTTGTAGTATTATTATGGTGTCTTAATGAAATGATACTTTGAATTGATTTTCGTGTAAATGCCATTGAGACATACATGTAATTCTAGTTGACAAAATATTTCGATAACGCATGATATAAGTTGAGAATACGAATGTAGTCTATTACATTACTATATTTGAACTTTCAGGACCAAAGGTTATAAAAAAACACATATTCGAATACCAAAAGGACATTGCTGGGTTGAAGGAGAAAACAGAAAATATAGTATTGATAGCAACTCATATGGCCCAGTAAGTATTGTATTTATTGTAAGATATTATTGAAATTCTTCACATGAAGATTGATCTCTTTTATTTTATTATATGAAGGGTTCATTTAAATAAACAGGGCAATGAGTTAAGTTTATCTGCTGACTCGTTAGTCTGATTTACAGATGATTTTAATTCAATTATTTCATTAATTTTACATGTAATCATTTTATAATAATAGGATAAACTATTGTATATATTTTATATATTTTTGTATAATTTAGGTGCCTATAGCATTGCTGTTTGGAAAGGCATCACATATTATATGGCCACTTGATCGTTGGAAAACACTGGAAAAACAGTTTGATCCTAGTCGAATATTAACAGTTAATGAATATGAAAAAGCTGACAAATCTAATGAGGAAAGTGACTGTGATGTGTTAAGAATATTAGACTGAATACTAGTAGTGATTAAGATACATTCTGTGCAACAAAAATTCTGAATAGACATGAACTCTAAATTTTAAAAAAACTAATGGATACAATACTTATGATAGTGATCCAAGAATACTTTCTCTACTTTAGTTAGTGCTTTTATGAATAAAAGAAAATATTTCTTTGAACAGCACCCTTGAGTCTCAAACTTGCCTGATAACTGATTATGCTGAAGACTGGGCTAGTTTGTTTTTAAATATTTTAATTTTAAACAAAGCTGCTAGTTGGCATATGTTAAGTAGCATTGCAAACTAACTTTAAATGGCAAAGATGTTAGTATATTTGAGTGTCAAATCACCATTAGACAGTTCATTATCTTTTTATAGGGTTATGAGGGTTGTATTCAACCTTGAACTATTCAGAGTCAGTCTTTACATTTATTTGTAAACAAACACAAAAAAGGGCTTTTTGATGAAAATGATGAATTTATGAATACAAATTAGTTATGTTATATAATATGGCCTCAGAAGAATAATAAATCATGACTTATTTTATATAGATACTGCCAAATATTGCTTAAAAAGAGAAAAGTTAAAAATTAAAATTTACATTCTACTATAATATTACTGTTGAAGGTGAGAAGATAGTGGATTTGTTAGATGTAGATTTTTTAAACAAATTTCCTATTTACATTTAAGGAAAGATAATGTTTTTATTGTAAATATAATATTGAATCAAATTTTCAACAACATAGTTGGCAAATCAAAAATTGTGCATAAGATAAATATGTCAAACACAAACATATATTTGAATGTGATTTTAAGAGAACTCCCAAACCAAAGAATTCTAATATTGTGACGAACTGTAATGAAGATTTATTATTATTATATTGAATGAAATAAAAATTGAGAGAAATGAAAGACTTGTTACAGTCTTTTATCCTTGAATATATTAAACAAGTGGTTGCCTAGCAAGATAAGCCCACTTTCCTGATATATTTTCAGTATATTTTCAGTATATCAAGGGCAGCCACCTATCTGTGTCAAATCATACCAACTGTTCAAGATATAGTTGATATAAACAAACACACATCATTTAATAAAATTCTGACATAAACTGTCACCTCTATCGCATTAACAAGCCAACAAATTTTGATGCATTTTTACTAAGTCAAGGGCAATAACTCAAATTTCGAAAAATTGTCAAATTCAATCTTGAATAAGATCTCATCATTATAAATACAAAATTTCATTAAGATCAGTTGAAAACTGTACTCTCTATTGTGTTCACAAACAAATTTTGACGCGTTTTTCATAAAAAAAGGGCAATAACTTAAAAATGTTCATCGAAAGATCATCAACTTCGAACTTGTCTGAGATCTCATCATCATAATATTGATCACACCAAATTTCATTTAAATCGAATGAAAATTGTGGTCTCTATTGTGTTCACAAACAAATTTTGTCGCGTTTTTCCTAAGTCAAGGGCAATAACTAGAGATAGTGGACCACAGCCATATACGCCCACCACGGCATGCAGATGGTAAAAACCAACCATCCATTTTAAGTTTCATCAAAATCGGTTGAAAACTAAGAGAGTAATAGCATATTGAAGATTTTGGAGCAAGAGCAATAACTTGCTTCTAACGGTCAAAAATAGCTCAAATTCGAACTTGATCTTCGTTTCATGAATATGTATGCACATACCGAATTTCATTTGATTTCCTTCAAACACTCTAGTTTTTAGAATGTTTACGAGCAATTGATGTTGATAGAAGCACTTACTGTATAGAGGTTAAAGGGCGATAAATCCTCAAAACTGACGTAAGAGGTCTAAATCTTCAAAAAGCCTTAAACTTTCTCAAACCTTTCAATTTAGGTCTAATAACATCCATTTTAAGTTTCATTAAAATCGGTTGAAAACTAAGAGAGTAATAGCATATTCAAGATTTAGGGGCAAGGGCAATAACTCTGCTTCTAACTGTCGAAAATAGCTCAAATTCGAAGTTGATTTTCGTTTTATGAATATGTATATACACATACCGAATTTCATTTGATTTCATCAAAAAATCTAGTTTTTAGAGCGTTTACAAGCAAATGTTGACAGACCGACGGTCGGACCGACCAAATGATGGACGTACAGGGGTGCCGACAATATACGTCCACATAGAGAGATGTGGGCGCATAAAAAACCGTTCATCGCCAGATAGCCAAATTCAAACTTGTCCAAAATCTCATCATTATAAATATTCATATCAAATTTCCTTTAAATTGGATGAAAACTGTAGTCTCTATTGTGTTCACAACCAAATTTTGAGACGTTTTTCATAAGTCAAGGGCAATAACTCAAAAACCGTTCATCAAAAGATCGTCAAATTCAAACTTGTCCAAGATCTCATTAATATAAATGATCACACCAAATTTCATTCAAATCAGATAAAAACTGTTGTCTCTATTGCGTTCACAAGCAACGGATCGACGGACAGGGGCGACGACAATATACGACCACATTATAATGTGGCAATACATCAAATGAATCGCTGTATTACTAGTGGTATTGGTGATCCCATCAAAAAGTCTTCTGTGATTGGTTATTGCTGCCTGTTTTTCTTATTGGAATCACCACATTATAATGTGGGCATATAAAAACAGGAATACACAAAACAAAACATGTTCATACTTTTATCAAATTTCTTCCAGTTTAATTAGTGACTTTGTGTAACCAATTACATAGCATTAGAGCATACTATTGTTCAGTTTAAATATTAGGATCAGATTAAAACAATAACTCACATAAGGATACATCTTAAAAACAATCAATTCAACGGGGTGATCTGATTAAAATGCAAATCTAGATGTTGGGTTTTGTGTTTTTCTTAGGAATTGTTCATCAAATCTGTTTAATCAGGTTCAATGAAAAATGTCCTTACAATATGAGAGGAATACTTGGATATTCTTGGTTCTGACAACTTTTTATGCTATTAGGCAATTTTGACATGAACATGGTTCAAAGAAGAATCTTGTCAGATCAAAAATGTGTAGTAACCCTCAGATAAAAAACGAAACTAAACATCTAGATTTGCATTATAATAAGAACTTTCAATAAACAATATCAAAATTCAAGTAGATGCTGAAAACTACAAAGAGAAGAAAGCAACATACAAGTGAAAATGAAAAACTAACTCAAATCAAGTACTTGAGTAGATTGTATTGTAGACCAAAAAATTAGTGCACAGATAATAGATCAAGTTACTGAATTGGATTAAACTCTCAAAAATATTTATATAACAACTAAATAACTGGTAGTTTGATAATATCATGTATCTAGGTTTAAACCTAGCCACTCTCATTATAGATGAATACTTGTTCAGGTAATAAATGGGTCAATATCAATGAGAACTGTCAAGTCAAATATTGCACCTAGGGGACTTGTTTTTATTAGTATAGAAAACCTGAAGAATAAGTGACTCAGTTAAAATCCTATACACACACCCTGTAATTGTAGATTTTCTCATTAAAACTATCACTGATTCTAGACTTCTTTCTTCGACGTACTAATGGGCAATAAGCTATCTATATTTATTAACTCTGTAAATATTAAAGTTCCAATAAAAACTAATAATGAGCCTACCCAATGATAAATTGTAAAAGGATTATTGAAATACCAGATTGATATAAGTATACTGGTAAATTTACGTAGTGTTACAATCAAAGTCACTTTTAAGGAGGTCAATTCTGTGGTTAACACAAACACTGAACTAATACATAAATATCTTAATATCTGGTTAAGAATTGTAAGCATGTTAATGAATAAGCTACTAAGCACTCTAGAACTGAAGGGTAAGAAATATGGTGTGTTCCAATACTTATATAGCTGGAAGAATCAATCTGAAATCAATTACTAGAAGAGATCAATGACAGGAGTAGGTCAATTACGGAAGGCACAACAATATAAATTTGTTGAATTGAAATAAATCAAATATTGGCTTCTATCATCAGAAAGCAAATATAAGCACGAGACAACTTTATTCCTTTGAACCCCTTCAACTTTGCTTGGAATCCCCAATAAATCATGCTTAAAATTTGTGTCTGTGCACCATCAAATAACATGAAAAATATATATCTGTGGCTAAAATGTCAACTAGTTTCAAAGAAGTCCCATCAGTCAAAGAAATAATAATTGTAAAAGGATACTGAGTTAAACAATAACAAATTAAATAGGCCCACAATATAGGTATACCACTGCCTAACACTGGTATCTTATAAGACTCTGTAATAAAACAATTATTTAAAGAATGTCAGTACTATATATATAAAGCTAATCTGTAAAATTTGATTTACCAGTATAACTGTGAGGAAAGTAGATAAATGCTAATTTATACATTTAAAAGAATAACTGATAACATACGTACCGGATTGATTAAAATTTTGAAATGAATCGTAAATATTATTACTTAGTATTAAAAACATTGGTAGTGGTAAAGCATGCTGAAAATAAAATAAAATCATCTCACATTCAGTAGTTTTAACAAGTAATCAATTAAGTTATTAACATGATCATCAGTAACTACATTGTGTTAAGTAGTCGGCTTATTTTTTGCCGATCTATATTTGCAAATTTTAAATCTCTCAAAAAATTTGCTCATGCACCTGTACAAATTGCTGGCATTATATATGTGAGACATTTTCAGCGGATGAATTACCAAAGCGATTCCATTCGCCCGCATATTTACTCGTTTGCCCACGTTGGACTTATTTTGTAGCGCAATCGATATTTTGATACAATCGATATTTTGAGACATCTCCGCCTAAAATCCTCCAGCTATACAAAAAAAACAATTCATGTACTTACATTATAAAATAAAGCTTCTTTAGGATGTTTACCAAATTGTTTATAGGTCTTTTCTTGAAATATCCCCATTAAAGAAGACATAAATAAGGCGAATACAAGTAAAGCAATACCTATCAAAGTAAACAAACACTCATTATTTAAACTTATTCAATTAAGAATTCTCAGATTTACAGTGTATGTTTTAGATGATAAAATAGCTGACAATTTAATAGTTGTAACAAACCGTTTAATCATTAAAACATACTTTGAAGAACAGAGGCCATAATTATATGATCTGAGCCATGTTGAAAAATACTTCTCCTTATTAAATCAAGCATGGTCAACTCAACTCATGTTGTCACTAAACTGAATGCTGAGGATGTTTTGATAATAAACTGTAAGAGAAGGGAGATAACTCATATCCTGTTATTATTGAATACTTACCTATTAACCACATAAAATAATCATTGGCTAGATTACCAGTTTTACTAGGATGAGATTCCTTCCAATCATAAAAAATACATAAAATCATTATTCAAAACAATAAAGAATATGAACAAAAACATTGATCCCCGAGCCAAAGCAAGCCCAAGTTTAAAATTTAGCATTAACAGAAAGTGGTTGCATATCAAAGGGCCAGGCTGTTCAGTGATTCTTTAAGACACACCCAAAAGATTGCTATCAGACAAATAGTTAAGATCATTCTATTTGATAAGAAAAGATAGCTTGCGATGCAAGGTAGCATACGCGCACTGCCAGCTGTCAGGAATGATAGCAAAGTCTTTGGTGACTTAAAGATGGGTTTCCTTATTTTTTAGTGTCAAATTAAGCAAACTATTTGATTAATTGGTGTTTCTAATGAATTAGCATGTATTCTTTATCATATCATTATTTTCTAATATTGCATATAATCTAAGTTTTAACCAATCATAAATGTCCATGTACGTACAGTCTGGATAAACAAAAAAAAGACTTTTTGACCTTTTTTGATCGGTCACTCATTGGAATTCTGCTGGTAATTTTCTTCAAATTTGGCTAATTATGAATTAATTATGGACATGTGAGACAAACTGTTATTTTTCCAAGTCATTAGAACATCGCCTCTTTCTATTCATATAAATATTAGCATTTTAATTTCATAAATGAAAATGAGGGAACCCATCTTTAATAATGAACTTGCAAAGATTGAAATAATCTTAAAATTATTTAAAGTCAAGGCAATACCTCAAAAACAGTTACATCAAATTATCATCGAAATTCAAACATGTACAAGGTTGACATACACACAAGGGAATTTACTCTGAAACTGTTCATCGGATTAATACCAATTTCGAACTTCAATATATACATGCATTCCAAGTTTCATTAAGATCGGTTAAAACCTGTAGCCTTTATTGTGCCTACAAGCCAAATTTGATGTGTTTATATTTAGTTAAGGGCAATAACTCCAACACTGATCATCCACTTAATACAAATTTCGAACTTGACTGAGAACTTGACTGAGATCTCATCAATATATACATGCAAACCAGTTTAATGAAGATCAAATAAAAACTGCAGTCTTTATTGTGCATACAAGCCAAATTTGCAGTGTTTTTATTAAGTCAAGGGCAATAATTCAGACACTGTTCATCCGATTATTACCATTTTCGAAACTGATTGAGATCTCATCAATACATACATGCATACCAAGTTTCATCAAGATCGAATAAAAACTGTAGCCTCTATCGTGCATACAAGAAATGTGGATGGACGGATGGACAGGGCAACAGCAATAGACGTCCACATTTCCATGTGGGCGTATAAAAAATCATTTTGCAATAAGATGTCTCAGCCAAGTCTAAAAATGAAAAATCTCTTTCAAACCTTGAATTACCAGATGACCAGGTAAAGAAATATTTTGATTAAGAAAACATATAGAAACGTGTACTTACCACTTGACTGGCTGATGATATTGTACAAATTATGATTCCTAGCGTTATTAAAGCAACTGATATATATTTACTTAATTTATATCTGTAAATACAAGTATACAATTACAAGACACATATATTCTGTGAAATGGATTAGAAGTATTTGCTGAGTAGACTTTAAAGGGAGAAAAAGCTTCCCTTGTGAGGTAAAGTTGAATAACTTTATTGAGTATTTAATCAAATAATACTTACTGTCTTTTTAATATGAATATACCCAATATCATAGTAGCTGCTAATGTTCCCTGAAAAATGACATTACTTAATTACTTTATCACTAGAGATTTAAATATTTAGTCACTATAATCTTAGCTTTGTGAATCTGAATTCATAATCTGTATAATCTAGACCAAGGCAAGGGCATAAAGCCTTAATATGTTTCTCGAATATTTGTATAAAACAGTATATAAGATGTTGGGAATCTAGACTGAGAGAGAAAAAGTATGCTTTTATCTGTTGGTTAAGACAGAATAGACTATAGTGTAAGTACTTACTGAACGAAATATCATATGTAAGGGCATAGCAATATTAAAATTAAATACTATATTATTGATAACCTGAACCACAAAAAACATGGCCACCATATACAAATAATATCTGAAATAGTTGCAAAAAAATACAGAGTAATTTAACGTTTCAAGTGGGTGGATAATTGTTCCTAAGGAATGACACTAGTTTATCTCATAATCAATTTAAATTTTGCTCAAGATCATTTGGTCATACCAGTATTATGTAAGATAATCTTTCCTGGAAAGCGAGGTAGTCCCAGCTGTCAAGAGTAAGCTTTAAACTCAGCTATTATAAAATGCAAGTTCTCAATTTACAAAAAAAAATCTTCAATCTTACCAATACCATCACTGCCAATTATATAATATGCATTAAAAATTCAGAAAATTGAAATATTAAGTTGATTTTTCAGCATCAACATATCTAAGAATATCAAAGATGCATGTATTCTCTATCTAATTTACACGAGTTAGTAAATGGATTCACAGAGATAGATGTATATATATATAGAAATATTGTTCTTGGTTCACTGGGTGGGGTGACTGGAATTCTCTATTTTCAACATAGGCCTATCAGTAATCAAATAGAAAACTGAAACCCTATGTGGATTTAGACTTCGGGATCAACGAGAACAATCAAAATCCTTATTTTTTTACTTTTGTGACACTGAAAACTTCAAAAAACACCTTATCCTTGATAAAATGGGCCTACAGGCTATGTAGACTCTCGGAAAGAGATGCCTATTTGCAAAAGTGAACACTTACAATTTTAGAATTAATCTCTATAGGGCCTAGTCTAAAAATAAATATTATTACTTACGATATAGGTATCACAGGTTTCTTCGAGCCAAATTTTGTAGTAAATATGAAGCCTTCAACAGTTATAAATAAAAACTGACACATTGTGACAAGACTACCACATCCCGGAACCTGGCTGTAAAATATGTTACAATATATAAATATATATACAGTCAAGAAACCTAATTTCGTTGTAACCTATTTTCGTGGATTTCCAGAAAGGATTAATAATTTACATGTGCGACCTCGCGTAACCTCCGCATTTGCTTGTTTTGATAAACATGGGTTTTCTGTACAATATCAGCTAGTAGAATGAATTCAGTAGTTTCAAGCAAGGTAAACTGTATTAATGTATACTTTGACAAATACAAAATGGCGGATTTCACTTATTACCAAACATCACCATTTTTATCGGCCAAATTTCCTTATAATCCCAAGCGGTAATCAGAATTCCAAGTGTCGTCTGCTAGAATGTAGTCCAACGAATGAAGTCACTTGATCAACTAGCGGATTCCGTGTCTGCAGAAAATTTCTATGGAACACAAAATGGACCATATTCTTATGTTGTTTCAGTGACTTTTAGCAATAAATCACGCTACATATTTTGTAAGTCACTATTTTTTTTAAAATCATGGTTCTTTGAAGGAATTGTCACTAGTTATAATGAATTGATATTAAAGATAAATACTAAGAGAAGTTAATTATACAACCTGGTATCCATACGTGTTTTTCTAGACTTATTTATAGATCAAACATTGTACATGAAAATAGGTGACGCATTCAGCCGCCGTTGTCGAGTTGGTTGCTCATGAAATATGGGTCAAAGTGAAGGATTCATAAGGAAAATCGAAATAAACCAATTTTAATTATTTTGTAGAATATCTGAGGAAACATCTCAGACATAAAAAAAAAATTGTTTTTTTTAAATTTGACGAAATTCGGTGTTGAATCCTTATATTCACGAAAATAGGTTATTCATAAATTTCTGAGAATTGTGCAAAGCGTTTTTCAAGGGAGAAAATGACAAATAATACCGAGTCCCGAATAACACACCTGACCAATAATTCCAAGAAAATGACATTGCTGCAGCATCCTACAAATAATAAACTAATTGGAATTGCTGGATGCATTTTAGAGAAAAGTTGTCTCAGCTAACTGATTATGACTCCACCAAGAAATAAGACCTAATTGCTGACATGACAGTTCCACTTGTTAACTCTCACAGCATCCATATTGTTGTTTACGTGTGTACGACAAGCTCGTTTCCTGCGTTTCACTACGGCGTTGGTCGGAAATTGAATGCTCAGTAACTGGGTATATACCTCCGTACAAAAGGTTAAAATGATATCAGAAACGAAAGAATTCAAAATTGAAGTTCACTTTGCTTCTTTTTTCAAATTTTGTATTCAAATTTTGGGCTCGGTTGTGGCTTTCTATGGAATATTTTTATACAATAATGAGCTTTATTAGTCAATTAACAAGGGTGCTGATATCGCAATTTGAATTGGTACGCTGTCTACATGTTCTATTATATCTTCACCTCCCTCAAAGGAAATCGTTGAACCATTAAGCTATGATATCAAAAGTTTTGCTAAACGATTCTAGTCATGTGGACCAGATCATATGTGTCCAATGTGTGCCTGGACCGCTGTCGCTGGATTGGCGTTTTTTTCCTTTCATAGCGTTGTTGTTCTTATTTACCAGGTATCATTAATTTTAATGGTATAGGAGGACGCACCTGACTCTAGACCGGTCCACATTAAGGAATTTTTAAGACCACACCACAACCGACCGATTGGTCTGCATCACTAATCACTCAACAAACCAATCTTGATTTTTACATTTATGAACAAGAAAATATAAATAGCTTGATTATAGTATTACGTAGTCCAATAATTGGACGATAATCGTGACAATATCGCTCTAATAACCGATAGAGCCAGATTTATCGGGCTACCAGCTTAAGTAAGATGTTACACAATGATTTAGATATACAATTTGTTATAAACATGTATATAGGCCTAGGGCCTACATAAAATACACAAGTAAATGTTATAAATTGAATATAGCACAGGTAGCTGCACGCACATGAACACATTAATGCAGTGGCTCAACTAAATGAGTGAGTGCCCGTTGGTTTAAGTGGGTTGGGGCCCATCCCCCGGGTATTTTTTGAAGCAGGCTCTCCCTAGACCCCACTGTAAGTCAATTTGATGCCTGCTATAGATCTGTCTTAGTAGTGGGAGGTTTAAGGATATTAGTCTACCCTCTACAGTGAAGGTCCTAGAACTTTTGTATTTGGTCCCTAAAAAGCAGTCATATCTAACATAGGGCCTCATTTTCTTAGACAAGGATATAACATTGTCCTTGGTAGGGCCCCAGTATAAGTTGTGAACCATTTTTATACGCCCACGTGAAAAGGGGGCGTATATTGTCGTCACCCATGTCCGTCCGTCCGTCCACAATTGCTCGTAAACACTCTACAAGGCACAATTCTTGACTGATTTCGACAAAACTTGTTATGGTTGTTCATAATCACCCAAGGATGAACCCTATTGAAAATCCGAAAAATCGGAAAATATTTAGTATGAGTTATTGCCCTTGAAAACGCGTTCAATTTTTAGCTCTTAAACACTCCAGAAGGCACAAATCTTGATGGATTTAGGATGAAACTTGGTAATATTATTCAGTATCGCCTCAAAAAGTTCAAAAGAAGTATATATCTGAAATCAAAGCTTCCAGTGGGCGTATATTATCTTGCCTGGCAAGCTATTTTATGTTATGTATTAACCTTTTAGTTTTAGATACTTCCTTTGGTGCTTTCTTATTTTAGAATTTTGTATTTTTTTTCTGGTGACTGGGACCCTCTTTGGGAGTAGGCTAAAGGTTGTAATTTTGTACTAATGGCAAAGTTACGAAAGCAGAGGCACAGGACATAAGTTTTAGCTCTTTTACACTGAACACATGATGATCAACATACACTCAAATATAATATATACATTGTATATTATATAAAAAATAACATCATGTCTGTAAGCCAAGAGTCAATCCGTAATATTTGTCACTTCCTGTTTCTAAAATCACTACCAATAGTAATAATAACACAACTGTTACTACACTTTACCAAACTTTTTGATCGGAAACTTCTCTGTGATCCAAATCAAAATCGGTTTATACTTTTCACAATGGCAGAATACAGCGGAATACAAGAGCTACCACAATATCTATCTGGAGTTTTGATGAATGGTTGTAATACAGGTCAAATATTAACCTCAACTTGCTCAAGTCTTGAAATTCACAGGAAACAACCATCTGTTTTCCATTGTGGTATTTGTGGACGAGGTTTTGCTATGACAAGAAAACTTAGTAATCACTTAAAAATACATAAGATTAAAAAACCTTACGAATGTGATGTTTGTGGAAAATGTTCTTCAAAATTGTCATATCACACAGAACACTTACGAATACATACTGGAGTGAAACCATATAAATGTTATTTTTGTGAAAAGTGTTTTATCACAGCAAGTCATTTTAATGTTCACATGAGAACACATACTGGAGAGAAAACTTTCTATTGTGGTATTTGTGGACTAGGCTTTGACAAGACAAGAAAACTTTGTAATCATGTGAAAAAACATAAAACTGAAAAACCTTACGAATGTGCTCTTTGTGGAAAATGTTTTACTTCAGCAGCTAATTTTAAATTCCACACAAGAACACATACTGGAGAGAAACCTTTCAAATGTAACATTTGTGAACGGTGTTTTTCTCATCAAAATTCTCTTCAGATGCACATGAGAACTCATACCGGAGAAAAACCATACAAATGTGATGTTTGTGAATGGTATTTTCGACATCCAAATTCCCTCAAGTTGCACATGAGAACACATTCTGGAGAGAAACCTCACCAATGTGACGTTTGTAAAAAACGTTTTATAAGAGCAAACAATCTTAATGTTCACATGAGAAAACATACTGGAGAAAAACCTTACAAATGTGATGTTTGTGAAAAGTATTTTATAGAGTCTGATAAGCTAAAAGTTCACATGAGAACACATACTGGAGAGAAACCATACAAATGTGATGTTTGTGGAAAATCTTTTGTAACTACATCACATCATAAAGTTCACATGAGAACACATACTGGAGAGAAACCATACACATGTGATGTTTGTGGAAAATCTTTTACAACTGCTTCGCATCGTAAAATTCACATGAGAGTACATTCTGGTGAGAAACCATATATATGTGATGTTTGTGAAAAGAGTTTTGCACATGTAGTTAACCTAAAAGTGCACGCAAAAATACATATGAAAAAAACTTTAAAAAACTTGTAAAAAGCATTTTATCAGAGAGTGTAGACTTAATGTTAACATAAAAAATACATTACAGTCCTACGAATAAAGAATAGATTGAACTAGCTATCAGAATCATTTTATCAGTCATATTATTAAATATTCAAGTACAAGTTTATGGCCATTATTGTGTCATTCGGGAATTTATAATAACACATTTTTAAAGTTTTAAATGAGGTTCTCTTCAAATAGAATGTCAGCATACAAAAAACATGGAAAATTATAGAAGACAGAGCTAGCAAAATGATATTGGGTCTAATATGAATAAATATATATGAATATATAAAACATTATTCACATGTTGAAGTAGTAGTGTTACGTTATCAGCTACTTGGCTTGTATTATCATACCATTTTATTTGAGCGTTTGTAATTGTCTGTTGTCAAAATAACATCTTTATTTCAATAGTTTGTGTAAATGAGTTACTCAAGGTTGTTGACGAGTTAACTCGAGATAGTTGATGAGTTAACTCAAGATTGTAGATGAGTTGACTGTCCACGAGTTGACATGTAGACGAGTTGATTGAACAGGGTCTTAAAATGAACACAGAATTTAAGAATTTTAAACTTGACCAATGAGAACATATATTCATCAGTAGATATACGGGGTGTCATAAATAACATAACAGGATTCTTATATAATCCAATAAATCCAAAAACTTAGTAATTATCGATAAATATACAATTAACTATCGAAAAACGCTTAATAGTAAGATTAAGCGTTTTTGAATAATTACTGATTTTACAGGGATTCTGTTGTAACTTTATGATACCAGGTAAGCTAACTGATGAATATATACTCATATTAACCATTCTTGAGAACTTAAATTTTATGAGAATCACTTTTAATTTTTTGCACTCTCAAATGCTTGGGACGAGCCAGATAAGACATTGTAGACAACGGAAAAATACGTTGTAAGTGTCTTTAGTGAACACAGTGACTATGGTCTCACCCTTATTTTTTGTTATCCTAATATTTGTACTTTTGAAATAGGGCCCCAACTCCTTGTGAGGTTCTATGGCACAGTCAGTTAGAGCATTGGTTCTTTACATGGCGTTTTTACTTGGTTATATCTATGTAAAATATAGATCTTTCTTACTTTCTTACTTTCTTACTCCTATAAGTAGGAGCATATCACAGAGATTGCACTCCTTTAGTTCATAACGACTAACGAGGATATGTTCTTTCTAGATTAGCCCCATTCGACACCATTGACATGATATAGTCATGCAATGCCTTACTTACCACGAAGTTTGGTATCTTGGCATTGGCCACGATTGGCTTGGGTCAATCATTGCCACCATTAGAAAGTATTATTTCCCAGCATGCCATATTCGCTGACATGAGGAAGCATGCGAGTTATCTTTAACTATGCATGTGTTCAGCGGGCCAATTTGCAATCTGGCGCAGCACTGCATGACGCCGGATAATGCTGTTGCATGAAGACAACGACCAATCAGTAGTGATGTTCAGCCATGAATCAGCTGCTCCAGATCTAGAGAGTGTTATGATGCCCCTACGGATATAGTACTTGCATTCCCGAACAATCGCGGCCAATTCTCTACATAAAAAACGTATTAAGCTATTTTTATAACACAGATACTGTCTGTAAAGCCTTTATCAGAAATCCTGCCGAAGAAAGACAAAATACAAATTTTTTAGAACTTCTAGAAATATATTTAATGCGTAATTACTTTACTTTAAATGGAAAAACATACCTTATATTTCTGGAACAGCTAAGGGCAAACGATTTGCTCCAAGCTATGCAAATAATCCTTATGGCGAAATAGACCAAATTTCACCTTTCAAACCTCTTTTTACGACAGATTTCTTGACATTTTTATCATTTGAACCGAATCACTAGAAAACTTTTTTCAATCACCATTCTTCAGTTAAATTAACAGCGAACATTAGCGACAATAGTATGGACCTCTTAGACACTACTTGACTCCAAACCTTGTGGTGGTTCTGTGTGGCGTACCTGAGAACATGTACCTATTTCTCATTTATTTAAAGACAATAAATCCGGAAAAACTTTTTTAATGACTGACCAAATTTCATACGGAGAACAAAATCTCATTTACCTAATTTCATGTGAAAATGCGAAATAAAATATATTGTGGCCCCACACCTGATGTTTTCTAGGAACGTTACTGCCCACTCGTAATATCCTAGTCCAAGAAAAATATCTGACTTCTTTAAATTTGAATTGCCGACAATGACTCTTCATATTAATGGATCTTATTTTCTTATACATGAAAAAAATTGAGCCTTCAAATCCATGTGTGTCTAGAATAATAATACTCTGTAATAGGCCTACATAGAAAAGACATATGGAAAGAGAAATTCCTATAGTTTAAGGTATTATGGAGGAATTATACGATTTTTGTACATATTTGTATTAGTTCCGAAGGCTATTTTCTTATATTCAAGACCCAAATCAACCTCTGGAAATAGCGCATCTGCCCCTTTAAGTTAATTAAAGTCAGAGAATGGTATCTCCATACTGATATTATGTTAATAAAAGTTTATTGGTGGTGATTATACGATATTAAGGAAATCTTTAACGGTGATCTATGTAATTGGCATAATTGGAAGACGACATTTTGAATAGATACAGGACCGAGTTCACTAAAACATTTTATGCAAATGATAGTCCGTGTTTTTAATAGAAATCCTCTTCCTTTTGGGGTTTTTGCATGCTTATTTTTGAATAATTTTTGGTCTAGAATTGGAATTAGATGTCCGAAATTTCATTTTCTTTCAGATTTTGTGATGAGAGATTTTCATGCCGAAGGATAGTTCTAAAATTATTCGTTTTGTGTGCAGTGACAGTCAAGCGGATGTTGATAAAGTGTAGTCAGTGTAGTGTGTTCTACTTTTAGTTTGGCTAGCTCAAGATTTTCATGGTCATGATATATTGGATTTTGTCCAGAAACTAAAGGCTTTCATGCGACATAATAGAAAGCTATTAATGATATTTCTGGAAAACGTTACAGAAAGTCGAATTTCGTGAATTAACATGGAAACAGATGGCAAATGAAATCCTGGTCAATGTCCACATTGTCTGAGAAATTAGACCATCAGACCCTTTTGACACAGATACCCCACTATAATGACAAATATACTGTTGCTAATGTTATATTTCTTTCGCGTTGGAGTTCCTTGGACTGATAGGTTGGTAATCGAAAAAGTGTAGACTAATGCCGCTGTCCTGACAAAATTTCCATCATTGCAAATTGCATGGCGTTGCCCATCAGATGCAGGATAGGATGACTTTCATTTTGTTTTCATTTGCTTTTTGACGAACTTGTGAAATATGTGACTAAATTGAATTCTATGTTAAAGGTTATATGTATATTTGACACTACTATAATTATTATAATATATTTATCTAGAAATGAGTATACAAAGTGTAATTAATTAATATAATTATAAAGTAAAAAAGAAATTGTCGAGTAAATAATAAATTGCAATAAGACTGGCAAATTTGGATGTTTCGATTTCAGCAGGTGACTCCTTTTTTCATAATTTGACCAAATTTGTATGCACCTCGTGACCTAGGAAATGCTTATGGAGATAATCTGACTAGTTATCCTTTGGTAAGATAATCGAAGATATAATACCTCTATAGGTCTATTCCGCGCATTTTTTTAAAATTATGAATAAGTAGGCCTACATTTCAGTAAATGAATAGATCAAAACTTATTTCTGTTCCATTGGTGTAACATCGTGAGTTTTAGTTAATGTTTCTTCCCCTTTACATAATACAACTCTTCTGATAGGCTTCGACATTATCAACCAAATCAGAGGTATCAAAACATGTCGTGACCTAGCAAGTATAATTATCAGTATAATAGCAAGAAGGATGTATCTTACGTTTTGAATAATCGTGGAGCTAGTTATACAAAGTAACAAGACTAAAGCACTCAAAACTATGTCGAGTGGGAATTTCTTTCCATTCGCTTCCAGGTTATAGCGACAACGTCTTTGTCTTACCCTGACCACAATTAATAATACCAGAGTTATGAATGAAATTAATAGTAGTGGGACGGGTATGGTTAGAAGTAAACCTATTCGGGCAAATTCTTCTAAGAAAAAAATGCATCGCTGATCAATGTATATGGCCCGACTTCCTGGAATAATATATACCAGTGTTGCTGAAAAACTGCTCAACCAACTTACACTCACTAAAAACAGAACTAGACGAAATCTAGTTTTAGCGTTATAACTGGGTATTGTTATTGATACTATCCATTGGATACACATACTAATAATTAACATCAACTCAAGGTAGATAAAGGCACTTGCCATGGTTTCTGCGGCAGTCATTATAAAACAAGAAAAATTCCATTCGTTCCAGCCTAACGCCTGAATTGGAGAGAGGAAAGCACCATCAATGAAACCAACAATACTCAAATTTAAGACAATAAAATATTTTGGTGAAGATCTAAGTTTTCTTTTGAGTAGAATGACTATCATCAAGGCACCATTAAGAAGAGTAATCAGAACAGCTAAAACACCACAAACTATACCGAAGGCCACAAGCAGTGGTTTGTCTGGATTTTCATATTCCAGCACCGTTGTATTACTCCACATACCATCTAAAAAAAAATAACAGTTTTGAGTACAGTATAAAAAAATGACTTAATTTCGTTTCAAAGAATAAGAATTATGAAGCCTCAGAGTGCTTATTTTTTCAAACCAGCCGATAAACCATTCAATCTATTAAAGATTTTATATTTATTTGCTATCTTGATATATGCCTTCATGAAATCTGTAATAAAAAAATTATATGAAGTTTTGCCGATTTTAATGGATGGATAATTGACATCCAAGCTTCCAGCTTCACCTAAATGCGTCAAATACTTTGTCTTCCGCAGTGTTTACTATACTATGGAGTTGTTTCGATATGAATATTAATTTCCCTGCAAAACGACAAAATGTATGTCGATTTATGAAATAGATTTGTAGAATTGTAACTTGAAGAAAATATATTTGTCAAATTGTAAAAGTTTAAATGTATATTGGTAATTTTGAGATTGATTTGAAAATGTTCATTACAAGTTCAATTGTCAATATGTCAACTTTAAAAATGTAGAATTGTTTAAGCTCGATGATGAAATCAGGATGTGTGAAATGTTGATTGTACAAATGTAGATTTGTCATATTTGTCAGTTTTGATCGAGAGATCGCAAATTAGTGGGTGGAGCTGACCTCTCACGGAAATTTACGACTATTAAATGAAGATTGACGAAACTTTTAACCTGTTAGCTTTCAATTCTGGTGTTTTTAAGACTCTTTTCTTTTTTTAACAAGGAATTACAACTGTCGAGTATCTGATACATAAATCAAGAATATAATTACACTTCAGAAATGTCACCTAAATATTCTCAATTTGTAAATTTAAATAAAAAAAAGTCACGCGTAAAGGCATACGGGTGGAAAATTTGTGGTATCAATTTATATGGCAAAGACTGTTAGGAGCTGAAATACTCTTATTTCTTACGTCTTATACAACAACTTTCATTGAAAAGCGAGGCAACAAGAATCCTTGTCGACAGGCATATAGAGAATTGACAAATATATTTTCTTCAAGTTACAATTCTACAAATGTATTTCATAAATCGACATACATTTTGTCGTTTTGCAAGGAAATTAATATTGACATCGAAACAACTCCACGTTTACGCTTAGATGTAATTTCGAAAGAAGGTCAACAAAACCTCTCTTTCAAGTGAGTAAGAAGAAGTCAATATTTAGACAAATTTAAAATAACCTGAATTTCATCCTTACCCTCAAAGTCGATTTCCTCCATTATAGACCAGGTTCTCGTTTAAACTACACTCTAATTACTGACTTAAACTAACGATAAGGGCAAGATAATTAATACTTCATGTAGTTATTATACAAGAATAGCTAGTTTAATTGTCCTGACATTTGCAGACCCTCATTTCGCGCGTGCGGTATGTAGGGGAATCTTTTGCCAACCTTGACCTTTTACATGGAGAGAACATTTTTCATCAGTAAATTCTATTTGATACCATAGAGTAAACTCTATGTATGGTTCCAAGATAAAACCACAGGCCACATATTATTTAAAAGGGCATTCTGATTTTTTCTGTAGGTCGAATAACTTTTCCCTTCCATCACTGCTTCGATAATACTTTATCAGCCCACCCCCAAATAACACTAACACAGTTATTTGGTATGCAGAGTCGAAATCGCCATGAATTACAAAGAAAGCAGTCGGATAGCCATATATACACCTACAACAAAATAAACATGGACAAATTATTGTAGAACAAAACATAAATATCATAATAATCGAAACAATATTTACAGTATTGTTAGACTAGATACCCTAATTCAAAGAAACTGACTATCTACTCTGCAGAGCGTCTTTCACATACCCATCCTTTGCGTTTCCATCTCCAATGACGTTTAAACAACCTATCTGGCATTCCCCTGTTAGCACATACATTTTACCATACATAAGATTTAACAATTCAGGTGTAATGGACTCCTTCTTAGCCTCTGGCCTAGCAAGACGACGCTTCCCGGCTTCTAATACATTCTGAAGCGTAAGATTATCCGTAGGACTAACTGCACTCACTAAAAAATGGGCCCATTTCACATTATAAAAGGCATGTATAATCAGACTCGGGACTACACTTTTCCTGAAGAAGGGAAGTCAGATACAATGCAAATAACAATGGTTTCGCGAGAAATGGATCGTCATAACTTCCATTCCCCGTGAGCACAGGCATCTGTTTCTATCAATAGTCGACTCTCTCTATAATAGTATATATAGATAGATACTAGATAGATATTTATTGTATTGTTCGCCCTTTTTGGGCAGCATACATTATGATACAAGATAATACATAATAATACGTGATACAAGTATGACATACTGACATCTATTAATAGTTATACAAAAAAATATAGTGTATACATAAACAAGTTTGAAAAAAGCAACATCATAACAAAATAATGCATCAACAAATTCACACCATATGTGGTGGCAAGTTTAAGAAACAAAAATATAGATAAATTTATGCAACAGCCTGACGGACTATATCAAGCAAATTAATACTATCTTATTTTAAGTCTAAAAAGACTCTCACATGCTAAGTTAACATGAAGGAATAAAACACCAAAGGAATTTAAGCAATATATATCAATAATTCCGTTATGAGAAGGTGGCTAACGCTCGTCACGACCATCCCCGCTTCAGACGATTTTCTACCATTTACCGTAATGAAACATTATCCCAACCTTATATGAATAGTTTCATTGAATATTTTCCCTACACACAAGACCTATTTTATATCTCCCTCAATGTTCCTCTCCATACTAATCTATTTATTGTTCAATAAAAATACTAAAAAATTTTACACCCATCGTTTCAATGTATCTACTTCCGGTGGTCGTGACGAGCGTTAGCCACCTTCTCATATATATACTATTACAGAGATAGTCGACTATTGATAGAAACAGATGCCTGTGCTCGTGAGCCAGTCTTTCCAAGCAAGATATCCCCTGTAATAACTTGAAGTAGTTGACGTAGCTTTAGAATTAGTTACTTAACGATGCAACACTCTGTAAACTAACAGGTACTTCGTCAATATCTTCCTTATATACAGACCTTAACATTCGTAATATAAAAATGTACATAATTAGACACAGTTGAATCTGCACTCTACCATCCCTAAAAAAATAATTTCAATTTCTGGCAAACTCTGCCACCAATGATAACCTCTACCATAACGATCACTATGAACTCTGTAGATTTAAAACCCTACTGACAACCTCTGTCAATTCTATCATATCATGCTTGAATCGTTATTACTGTAAGCGTCTTTACCTTGAGCAATCTACTCTCAAAGCTGTTATATTTCAAAGATTCATTATAATATATCTTTCTGTAGGTAAATCAATCCAATCCTTAAAAATATCTATGAAACAATTCCCTTTTGGACATATCAACGGCCAAAAACTCGCAGACTTCCATAATGGAATAATAAGTTTGCCAGCAGCCTGACAAATTATCATGTGCTTTAACACTCTGGGAATAAGGTATACTGGTGGCATTCTGGTGGCATTCTTGCCAAACTAAGATATTGTGAAGGCACCGATTCCAGTCGAAATGGGACTCCAATACCTCGAATAGAAAACATCACATTTATGATTATGCTCTGAAGCAAGCACATCTACCTCATAAGGTCCCCATATTTGATCTAACTAGGTGAAAATTTCACTACCAATGGACCAATCATCAGAATCTACAATCCTACTTAAACAGTCAGCTCTTTCATTCATAGTTCTAGGAACCCATTCCTTCTCTAAAATGACCCCGTGTGTAAAACACATACTGAAAATCTCAACCGCTATATTATGCAATTCTAGCTTCATACTACCTTTATATCGATATAACAGCTTGATTATCCGAAAACCACTTAACTATGTGCGTTAATGACAACCAAATACGTCTGACAGCCTCTAATTCCACCAATTCACGCCAAGTAGAACTTTTCCCAGCTTCCTCAGCTGATCAATAGCCATGCACTACCTCAGTGTATATTCCTCAACACAATAACCGCCATAACCTTCGTCACTGGCATCTGAATTTACAATACGATCACAACATGGATCAAACTTTAACGGTTTCTCATTGATGCATGTGATATTATGTGACCAGAAATTCTATTTGATTTTTACTAGCATACTCAATTTTATCCTTGAGTTCCATCCATTAGCCAGTGCTAGATCAATTGATAATGCCCTCGACATAAATTGCGATACATTTCCAATAACTATTGACATAGATATTATTTGTCCCACGACACTTGCAATCTTGCGAACCTCAACCACTTTGCATTCATCATAAATCAACCCGACTTGCTTAACACATCTCAATAATTTATCTATCCTTGTTTTGGGAATTTTCAAAAATTCAACATCCGTATTTTCTATTACATCAAGCCAAACGAATTCTTGGGTAGGTTCCCAAGTAGACTTCTCATTTTTTGGAACAAAACCTCTAATTATAAGATCATGCTTAACCTCTCTACTCACTGCCATATCCTTTTCGTCATGTGCACCAAATCCATCATCAATATACATAGCAATACATTTACCTTCACTACGCCATTTCTTGATTAACATCTATGTACATATCTTAGTAAATAAATATGGGGCTGTACTAAGACCAAAAGGTAGTACCAAAAATTTAAAATAAACAGTTTCGTCACCAAATACCCATGAGAACCCCAAATACTGTGTGCGCACGTCAGAAATTTCAACATGATGATAAGCTGCATGAATATCAAACTTGAATAACCAGGACGTTTTATGAGCATACAACTACGCAGTACGAATATCTTCATACTTAATACCCTGTTTCTCAACACATTTATTAACTACTCTCAAATCTAATATCAAATGCCTTTTACCGTTACTGAATCGACACAGACAGCTGATTAACAACTTACTGTAGGCTGCAATGAACACCTATACTGATAAGACCTCTCTTCTCTAAATCCTGTATGGCACTTCCTACAAATTCAGAATTATCAATGGCAGATCGATTATTTATTAAAAACTCTGAACATGGTAAATCTGTAAATGGTATTCTGTACCCATTTCTAATTATATCTAAAACAACAGGATTGGCTTCAAAACTTTCCCAAAATTTAATATTATTTCGAAGTCTAACTTTCACTAAGATTTTGGGCTGACCTTGTTCATCTACTCATAATAATCGTTAGTAAAACTATATCAGAAACAATCACATTTTCAGAATTAAAATACTTATCTTGTATTCCTTCAGCAATCTTCTTACAACCCAGTTGTTTTACTGGTTGTACCATTTCCTTGTGAGTTGAGGGATGGACATTCTCTCTTGAAGTGACCAAATCTTCCACATGAATAACAACTGCCTCTTGTTATACGGGCACGAAGGGACTGATTCGTATAGGTTGTCGGGATACTTGTATTCTCATACGATGAATAGATGGACCTTGAAATAGAGAACTAGAAGCAGAATAAAATTTCCGCCTTTTCGAAGTAAGAGATTTAGATTTTACTTTCTTGCGTTTCTTCAAAGCTCTGGTTTCAGTTCTAGTAATGCGTTTCTCATCATCTGAATCACTAGCAATAGGATAAGCATACTGACAGCCTCCCTCTGACGTATCGGCCACACGAATCAATTTGACCATTCAGTTTATCGTTCAAGGTTTCAGTCTACTCTCTAACTGAATCAAGGTTACCATTATCCGCTACTCCCCGAATGCATTTGATGATATCACAAATTGTAACATTAAATTGATACTGAATCTTGTTACCTTTAAACTTCCACGTAACATCTTGATCTGCCTTCACTTTATCCAACTGCTTTCCAAACTTACTACTAGATCCTTGGATCTCATCTCTCAAAAGCTGAAGCTTCTGGTCAGAATCAACCCTCTGGCTTCTAACTTCAGCCAAAATATCCGCCAAAGAAATATTTGAAGAATCCATTAACAAAAGGTAGTGGCTATTTACCACTGGCGTGGTAAGCGTGGTAAATAGCCATAAGTACCTTTAAGCTATTTACCACGGCGTAGAAAATGAAATTAGCCATGATTTGTTATTCTTTTCGGAAAAATTGCTTAAAACTACCTAAATATTTAAAATAACGATTTTTCAATCAAATACTCATCATTTTCATCAAAAATTCCCTTTTTGAAAAATAAATGTCGTGTTTGTTTACAAAAAAATGTCAAGGCCGATTGTGAAGAGTTCATGGTTCAAGGCTGAATACTTCTCAATTCAAACCTAACTAAAAATTCCGCGTTGTATGAAATTTGGTGTACATTCATTTGTTCTTTCGGCAATAGATTTTAATTACAAATAAGTCAAAATTTACTTTTAACCTTGTTAATGAATTGGAAAGCTTACTACAAGTATATCCATTCAAAATCATTTGAGGATTAAACTTCCCCAAACGATCGTAAGGGTATTTTGTGTGAGAATGAGTTTTGAAAATAAATTCCTGCATTTTATGCAATGTGTCTCCTAATATTACTACGTTTTTACAAGTTACTACAGTGGCGTATTTAGAGGACAGTGCCCCCGAAAACAATAGGGTAATGTTGTTTCCTATGGATATTAGGGTGATATGAGAATAAAAATCCTATAAAAGCGCAGGCCTAGGTCATGAAGTTAAAATTTTATATTTAGCTAAGTACTGTTAAACGCGTTCGCCCCTATACATATTCGGTCTTTTTCATGTTTGCCCCTAGTTCGTTCGCCCTGGGTCCGTTCGCTCCACAATATTTTGTGACACAATAATCCATGATCCACAAATTGTCAAACTTGGTCACTTTAAAAAGGACCCGTCCGCTATCATGTGACTAAAAAACTGATTTGTTAGTCTTTCATTCAAATCGCTTCCAATTTGTCGTCCAGAAACTTGCCTTCACCAACACAATGTTGTTTTTATTTTTCTTAGTGTCCAAAATTAAAATGAACTTCGCAACAAACAAATAAATTATGTGAAAATTGTAAAAACTTCTTAAAGTTCTCAAGAAAGTGGAAACATGGCTCACTTTTCAACTCGATTCATGCAGCATAGAACAATTTTTTTGCGACCAGGACAAATAATTTTTTAAAAGGGACAGTTACGCCAATTTTTTGACCAATCATACTTAAGTCTCAGAAACGGGATTGTTTTAGCTAAGCCAATCGATAATAGTGTTCACAGGTCACCGTAAAAATTTGGGCCTTCAAAATCACATGTGAATTATCCGTGTTTGAAACTAGTATACAGAAGATGTCTGCAGTAATGATACAGATATTGACAGTGTTAGACTGTAGTTTGTAGTAGAGGGAGATAGCGGTACAGATATTGATAATGTTTGACTGTAGTAAGTAGTAGAGGTCAGTAATGATACATATATTGATAGTGTTTGACTGTAGTATAGTTTACTAATGATACAGATATTGATAGTGTTTCCCCTGTCAGTGATGCAGGTAAGAGGGGCTGACATGGAAAAGGCGTCTAGTCGATCGGATGGGACAATACACCGAGGCCCGTGTGCCACAGGCTATGCACGTTAAAGTACCTTCGACAGTTGGAAATCGAAAAAGAGCAGGCTAATGCCGCTGTCCTGGCAAAATTTCCCTCATCGCACCCTACATGGCGTTGCCCGTCTTCATTAGCCCACATGGTGCAGAAAAGTAGGACGTAAAACTCCATTCATTTCATTTCATTGATAGTGTTTGACTGTAGTAAGTAGTAGAGGTCAGTTATGATACAGATATTGGCATTGTTTGACTGTAGTTTGTAGTAGAGGGAAGTAGCGGTACAGATATTGATAGTGTTTGACTGTAGTTTGTAGTCGAGGTCGGTAATGATATAGATATTGATAGTGTTTGACTATAGTATAGTCTAGTAATGGAACAGATATTGATAGTGTTTGACTGTAGTATGTAGTAGAGGTCAGTAATGATACAGATATTGATAGTGTTTGACTGTAGTATAGTTTAGTAATGGAACAGATATTGATAGTGTCTGACTGTAGTATGTAGTCAAGGTTAGTAATGATACAGATATTGATAGTGTCTGACTGTAGTATGTAGACAAGGTCAGTAATGATACAGATATTGACATTGTTTGACTGTAGTTTGTAGTAGAGGGAAGTAGCGGTACAGATATTGATAGTGTTTGATTATAGTATGTAGTCGAGGTCAGTAATGATACATATATTGATAGTGTTTGACTGTATTAAGTAGTAGAGGTCAGTAATGATACAGATATTGATAGTGTCTGACTGTAGTATAGTTTAGTAATGATACATATATTATTGATAGTGTATGACTGTAGTATGTTGTCAAGGTCAGTAATGATACAGTAATGATATTGGTAGTGTCTGACTGTAGCATGTAATCTGACCTCCACTACATACTACAGTCAATCACTATCAATATTTGTATCATTACTGACCTTGACTACATACTACAGTCAGACTCTATCGATATCTGTATCATTACTAACCTTGACTACATACTTCAATCAAACACTATCAATATCTGTATCATTACTAACCTCATACTTCTGTTAAACAGTATTTTTATACGACTGGTGATAATAGTATAAATAGACGGTAGAAAGATCGAGGAGCCGATTTCTGCAGAAAAAAGATTGGCTGTTTGTTTGTATCAACTTGCACGAGGGGATTACTTTTATACAATGTCTGAAATGACCGGTGTTAGGGTGTATTGAGACGAGTCTCAATGAAAGCACTGGCCTAGGTCACAGAGCAATAGATAAGTCTATTGATTATGTGAAAATTAGTTAGTCATTAGTATGATTTTAGTTGAAAAGACACAAACACAAAAATACTGCATGTTACATAATATACTGTATATAGCCATGGCACCAGTCCTGAAATAAGTATTCCCTGAAATCTAACTCAGAAATAGATTAATTTATTGATAGAACATGATACATTTATATTAATAAATCTATGCTCCTGGGATGAATGGACATTGTTCAATGGTTCAAGATTTCTTTTGTAAGCTACAACCAAACGTTTTGTGTATACATGGGGAAATTTGTTCTGAAGTTCCGAGTAATGGCGTTTGACTATTATGGAGGCTTTGGTAGCTGTAGAATCAAATGTCGTTATAAAGGGTATTATCTGGTTATCATGTTGAGTCCATTTGGCCTCACAGTCTGCAGTTGATCGATCCAATAACTTTCGCATTGTAGACGTCTAAGCTTAGGTTTCATGCTAGGTGATGTAGAAACTGTTCTTGGAGTATCTACGATTTGTGGAATAATCAAAGAAGTGACACAAATAATTGTCGAGTGCATGTGGGAAGAATTTATATTGAAATATATGCCTAAATCTGAAGATGATTTCAGGAATAAGATGGTTGAAATGGAAAGCATGTGGCAATTTCCCTACACATGGGCAGCTATTGACGGCTGCCACATCCCTATTAAATGTCCTGCAGGTGGAGCAGAAGCACGGAAAGATTATCACAATTTCAAAAATTTCTATTATATTTTTTTTTTGTTTATCTTGTAGATCTATTCTATTATTTTGATGACAATGGTGGACTCTCATTACAGATTTATTTGGAGTTATGTGGCTTTCCTGGTAATTCCCACGATGCTATAATTTTCCAGTCTACATCCTTATGGACAGATATTACAGAGAAAAATTATATCCCTGATATCAGTGCTGATGTATCCGGTGTAAAGATTAAACCAATGTTGGAGATTCGGCATCCCCATCAGAAGAATGGCTCATGAAGCCGTATACCAATGCTGTCCTAACGAAAAGCCAACACTATTTCAATTATCGGCTTATTAGGGCTAGGATGGTCACTAAAGGTGCATATGGTCAACTCAAGGGCAGGTGGCGAGTGTTATTGCGTAAGAGTGAATGTCGTCCTCAACAAGTGAAATATGTTACTTTGGCCTGCATGATACTTCACAATATATGCATTGAACGCTGTGAAACTGTGTGTGCAAAACTTGACTTGACACTGGATCCTGAAACTCATCAACGAAGACCAAGTAGTGAAATAAGAGCTTTTTTAAATATGACACATTGCAGAAATATCCAAAATGATAAGCCTTCCACAAATCGTATCCGTAGTGCACTAGAAGATAAACTGTGGAATGAGAAACAAAATATGTAAACAGTTTGATTTTTTGAACAGTTTAACAAAAAGTACAGAGTTTGTAGAACACATCTTGTTCAATGTAATTTTTAAAATAACGGAAAGAAAATCATAATGCTTTTTTGTAATAATAATAAAAATAAAACGTTTCAAAGTGTTTGGTATGTTTTTTCCTCACCATCTTCATCTTCTTCAAACATATTGTACCTCATGCGTTGGAAAATATTAGACTGATCCCTAGCAATGTATGAACCAGAAGTCGAGGGACCTGGTTCAAAGGAAGGGTGAGATTGGCGATGCTGTATGTTACCACGAGATCTACCAGGGAACATCTCAGTTGGATGGTTAGGTATGGGTGCTGATGAATGCGGTTGCATTGCTCCGGAAGTATTACATAGCATTGCGAAAAGCTTTAGTTCATGCTCTCTAGACTTCTCTAAATCTTTTTTCATGAAATTTATCAAATCTGTGCTGGGATCCTTATCAATTATCTTTTGCATCATGCTTATAATTTCCTGATTCGACTCAGATCTACTAGCCTTGCGTATTTTTCCTCGGGTTGGAACAAACTGTTGACTCTCGGGACCTTTGTCATCAAGAATAATAGGTTGACTTGTCTCATCTATTATGGAATCATCAGAAGTTGCTTGATCAGTTTCCTTGTCCTCAGATTGTTCCATTGGTTGAGAACCTGGCTCAACTGCTAAATCTGGTCTACACGAATCTTTGGTCTTAACAACAGAATATAATACTTTAAACCAATTCCCATAGCATTTCTCATCTTGAAATCTTGAAATTCCACGGCAGTCTTGATGGTCATTGCGGCTGATTTACACATAGATATACATTTCTTGAATTTGTTGGCACTTGTGGGATAGAAAAATTAAAGCTTAAATTTCTAAATTTTAATTCTTTGATTACTTTAGAATAGATATCGCTGTTCTTTTTGTTCTTGTTATTTATAAAAATAAGACTTCTCTTTAAAACTTCATTGCTAACAATGACATCTATAAGATCGTTGATCATTTCTTCTCTCCACTGCCCCTTTCTCCTTTCTTAGAAGAATTTTTTCGGACAACTTGTTCAGACTCATAGTTAACCTCATCACTAACGGCGCCTGATTCGTCAACAACATCGTCATCAAAGTCAAACAATTCTTCTTGGCTCAAATCTTCATCACTATAATAATGAAATATTACAGGATACTAAAATACAAAATATGCAACAAACCAAGAGGAAGGGGAGGGGTATTTTCGTAAATTCATAAAATTCGATTATCTGGAATAATTGGCTTTAATATAACATGTTTACTGATTGGTGCACACAGGTTTTGGTTCTGGTACCGGTATATGCGTAGGAGAGGAGGGAATAACTAAATATTGAATTCATTATGTCCACTGACACTCAATTCATTGCCACTGCCTTGCCTGGTCTTAGACCTATATTAGTGTTAGGGTGTATTGAGACGAGTCTCAATGAAAGCACTGGCCTAGGTCACAGAGCAATAGATAAGTCTATTGATTATGTAAAAATTAGTTAGTCATTAGTATGATTTTAGTTGAAAAGACACAAACACAAAAATACACTGCATGTTATATAATATACTTTATATAGCCATGTCACCAGTCCTGAAATAAGTATTCCCTGAAATCTAACTCAGAAATAGATTAATTTATTGATAGAACATGATACATTTATATTAACAAATCTATGCTCGTAGGATGAATGGACATTGTTCAATGGTTCAAGTCTACCGTGAAAGAGGAAATTGCTAAGATTTTGATTTCTTTTGTAAGCTACAACCAAACGTTTTGTGTATACATGGGGAAATTTGTTCTGAAGTTCCGAGTAATGGCGTTTGACTATTATGGAGGCTTTGGTAGCTGTAGAATCAAATGTCGTTATAAAGGGTATTATCTGGTTATCATGTTGAATGTTGAGTCCATTTGGCCTCACAGTCTGCAGTTGATCGATCCAATAACTTTCGCGTTGTAGACTTCTTAGCTTAGGTTTCATTCAAGGTGATGTAGAAACTGTTTCTATAGGCATGATGAGAAGGTCATCAATGGAATGATCGGGAAGGTTGAAGTGATTCGCAATTGGTCTATCCTTGCCATGCACTATATATATCATAGCGATGGCCATTGAATCGCGTTCGAAGCGCATTTTGAGTCTCGCCAACATATTGTACATCGCATTTTTTTACAAGAAATGGGGTATATGATATTTTGATCTCCGCAAGAAATTAGGTTATTCATCGCAAACAATTTTCCGTTCTTGTTATTTTTGAAAAAATGGGTAACATGTATGTGTTTGCATGTGCGACAAGTAGGACCTCCACAGGGAAATGAACCGAATCCAATAAAAGGTGGAGGGGGGTCTTCTTTTCTCAAAATGTCTGAAAGCGTGTCATTCTTAATTTTTCGAAGAAACCTTTTGGAATAACCCCTCTCCCTTAATTTGTCAAAAACTAGTTTACAGGCGGATTCAAAATCAGCCTGCTGGGTGCAAATTCTATGAAATCTTAGAATTTGAGATTTAATTATTCCAGAAAATGTGTGCTTCGGGTGGAACGAGCTTTTGTATAAAAGTTGGTGGGTATCAGTTTCCTTAAAAAATACTTTAATGTCTAATTTTTTAGAAGAAAGAAAGTTGTTGCCTTTGAACACCGTGGTGTCCACAAAATCCATGCTGTTTTCGCTGATATTTGCTGTCAATTTCACAGAAGGGTGGTGGTTGTTTAAAATTTCGAAATATTTCCAGAAATGTTCTAGAGTATCGGACCAAATGATAAAAATATCGTCAAGAAACCGGCCATAAAATAAAGGTTTAAACGGCCATAAATATATTCGCATAACTAGGGGCAAATCGTTTGCTCATTGCGCGTTAAACATAGTTTAAGTAAATCTAAAATCTCTGTATCAGGTCGATCAGAACATGGATATCGAACAAATGCCTTACGGACGGCGTCAAGACCAACATTGTTGTCAATGTTGGTATACATACTGGTTACGTCCAAAGAAATGAAATACGCGTTTTCGGGAATGTCCAATTTCTTGATTTTTTCAACAAAATCGGTTGTGTCTTTCAGATAAAAAGGGTGTTGGCATGCTAGTGGCAGTAAAAAGTAATCTATGTATTCTGAAACTCGATATGATTCGCTAGAACAATCAGAAATGATTGGTCTACCTTTAGGAATTTTGTTGGCAACGGACCACTCAGTTTCGGGATTTTTATGAATTTTCGGAAGCGTGTAAATGTGTCGTTGGCGAGGCTCAGTGGACGTGGAAAGGTAGTCATATTGCTTTTCTGAAATAAATTTCTTTTTTACCAAATTTTGTAGAATATTGTTTATTTCTCGCGCAGTTTCCATAAAAATAGGTGTATCAAGTTGGCGATAGTGATTTGGATTGTTATATAGAGAGGTGACGATAAAAAACATCGCTGGAATAGGCTAAACGACAAATTTACACATTAGGTTTCATGTCAGTAAATGTCCTTCACACACTATAAAGGTCATTGTATTAAACCATATGTAAAAATGCAACGATTTTCATCCTGAAAAAACTTACCAATGTAAATCAATTTGTGACTATTTTTTCAACCATCGTGCTGGTTGAACTTTTAAGGTCAAATGGCTTAAAACGCAGGCGCTGTGAGACATTATTGGGGAAATCCCTTATTATCATATCATTGTAATATCATTAGCTTAATTTATTATTAAAATTTGACAGACAAAAAGTTCGACGTATGAAACCACGTCGCGCTTACGACGTTCTACTCGATCCAGGATACCCAAAATTATTAATCACAGTAAACTGTCGAGCCAAATGGATTCAAGCGACGAACTTTTCATGTGCCAAACGAACGTATTGATTTCGGCACATCAGAAGATCGACATATGAACTAGGATTCAATATTAGCTGAGGTTATTTTGTTCATAATATATTACAATTGTAAATAGCATTATTTAGAAATATTTTACGGTATAATTTACAACGTTTTTGATGATGAAAATTTTGCAAACTAGCTGTCCCTTTAATACCTCGCGGCTGCCCCAGAAGACTAGACGGGATGTAAGTCGGAAGGGGGTGTAGGCTACCAGTCATCTTGACAATGTCAAGCTATTAATCTGTGTCTATATATAATACCTTGAGAGCAATATGCACTTTTCATGTATCATGGAATACAGCGATTTGATTATATAGTGAGTAGGCCCACAGCTAATATATAATAGGAACCTTCGATAGAAAGACTTTTTTATAGGGCTCTGATGAAATCAGAAGGTTGAGTTGTGAAGGTTGGTATCAGTAATAGCCTAAGTTATTATGTAGCTAAGTAATAGTGTGCTATTATAGTTCTACGTTGTGTAGACTGAAGCATTTGCCCCTAAATCCCTGATAGCTATGTTGACAGTAAGTTGTCTGTTTCGGACTATACGTTGTTCAGTAATATTATAACATTATGTTCCCTGACTTACTTTTTCTGATTCTACTCTAGCCGACAACTTTCAAAATAGCTATCAGGGGTTGAAATAGTGGCAGATGTTTCGGACTATACAGTGGTGTAACCTATTTTCGTGGATATAAGGATTCAACACCGAATTTCGTCAAAGTTAAAAAAACGAATTTTTTTTTTATGTCTTAGATGTTTCCTCAGATATTCTACAAAATAATCAAAATTGGTTTATTTCGATTTTCTTTATGAATCCTTCACTTTGACCCATATTTCATGAGCAACCAACTCACCTATTTTCGTGTACAATGTTTGATCTATAAATAAGTCTAGGAAAACACGCTGTATGGATACCGGGTGGTATAATTAACTTCTCTTAGTATTTATCTTTAATATCAATTCATTATAACTAGTGACAATTCCTTCAAAGAACCACGATTTAAAAAAAAATAGTGACTGACAAAATAAGATACGTAGCGTGATTTATTGCTAAAAGTCACTGAAACAACATAAGAATATGGTCCACTTTGTGTTCCATAGAAATTTTCTGCTGACACGGAATCCGCTATATGATCTTTGACTTCATTCGTTGGACTACATACTAGTAGACGACACGACTGAATTCCGATTACAGCTTGGGATTATAAGGAAATTCGGCCGATAAAAAATGGTGACGTTTGGTAATAACTGAAATCCACCATTTTGTATTTGTCAAATTAATACATTTTACCTTGCTTGAAACTACTGGATTCATTCTACTAGCTGATATTGTACAGAAAACCCATGTTTATCACAACAAACTAATGCGGAGGTCGCTCATGTACATTATTAAACATTTCCGGAAATCCACGAATAATAGGTTTCCACGAAATTAGGTTACTTGTCTGTACGTTGTAGCCTACAAGTTACGTACTACTAGTACTAGGCCTAGTACTATGTTCCCTAGGCACACCTTGTAAATGCAACTATCGTTTTATTACAATGCTCAGAAGGCATATTCTAATATATTGAAAACATTTGCCAAAGATAGCTTGCCAGGCAAAGTAAAATACGCCCACTGACAGCTGTCAGAAATGATAAAACTGTCTATACTGACTAACGTATGAATTTTCTTATATTAAAGAAATTTTAATAGTTTGAATTCATTGATATATATATATTTACTGCCAGTTATTTATGCTGAGAAATACCACCAAATTTTTAAAAATATGAATGATCGGACCAACGGACCGACGGACAGGGGCGACGGCAATATACGTCCACATTTCGTATAAAATCCGATTACGAGCCGTAATTACTAAATTTATATTGGTGGTTTTTATTTAACCATCGTTTTGTGAATGAATTTTCGTTTTCAACAATTTAATTGGAAAATTATGTGTAGCCGAGGGTGTGAATTAAAGGCAGGTCGGTACAGATGTGAAATTGACATTAAGTCAGTTAACGTAAGGCTCTCCTATTAACTTGCAACGGCTTGTATATAAATGAATAGATGCTCGAAAAATGGCTACTTTTAGAGGTCGGGAAGTGTTACGCGCGAAGTATGATTCTCCTATAGCCAAGAAATTAAGGAGAAGACATCCGTATCAGGTACTTTAATATGTATTGATCTGTTTTACTTTTAGTTAAGTGGTCTAGTAGGCTACTGCATTGATACTGGGTGACTGGTTTCACTACAATACATGTAATAATATTATTGATAACAATATGCCATGCTGATATTGATCAGCGGATAAGGTGTCTGATTTCCCTTGTATGTATTTATATTATAGGTGGCAAGGAAAGAAGCATGTCAAGTTTATGATAAAATTTTTGGTCTTATTTATGGACATTGTGTTGGTGATGCTGTTGGATTATTAACAGAAAATATGTCTAAAGAACAGGCTAAAAAAGTATTCAGTTTACTTTTAATCACTCTTGCTATGTGACACTAAGTGCTAGGTCACATATGTTTTTTTGTTGTACAGCTTTTAGCCAACAGGACCTACCATTCCCATTTGGAAAACATGACGCCAATGTAAATGTAAGCTTATCTATGATATTTCATTGCTGTGTCCTACTTTTACACATCAGTTCAGAGCTTTTTGCTCCTTTTCAGACATATGGTTCTGTAGCTTCGAAACTGGAACTGGTTCACAAGAAATTGATTGATGATGCTCATAGAAGGAAATGGAAAGTGAATGATTGGACCGAAGAAAGTGATCACATGATAATACTTATTCAATCATTGGTTCAAAATTGTGGAGATGTAAGCCTTTTAACGTGGTTACACTTATAAGGCAGTATGCAAAATTTTCATGATAAAATATGTTGTAAATTATACCTGAATATATTTCTAAAATATGCATTTTACATCTATGTATCTACTAAAACAAAATAAAAGGGTTAATTAAAAGATAGTGGACCACAGCCAAATACGCCCTTCACGGTAAAAACGAAAACATCCATTTTAAGTTTCTTCAAAATCGGTTGAAAACTAAGAGAGTAATAGCATATTCAAGATTTTGGGGCAAGGGCAATAACTCTGCTTCTAACTGTCGAAAATAGCTCAAATTCGAACTTGATCTTCGTTTTATGAATATGAATACACATACCGAATTTCATTTTATTCCATCAAAAAATCTAGTTTTTAGAGCGTTTACGAGCAATTGATGTTGATAGAAGCACTTACTGTATTGAGTGGAAAGGGCGATAACTCCTCAAAACTGACGTAAGAGGCTTAAATCTTGAAAAAGCCTTGAATTTAATCAGAAGTAAACTAAACTTTCTCAAACCTTTCGATTTAGGTCCAATAACATCCATTTTAAGTTTCATCAAAATCGGTTGAAAACTAAGAGAGTAATAGCATAATCAAGATTTTGGGGCAAGGTCAATAACTCTGCTTCTAACAGTCGAAAATAGCTCAAATTCGAGCTCAAATAACTTGATCTTCGTTTTATTAATATGTATACACATACCAAATTTTCATTTGATTCCATCGATAAATCTAGTTTTAAGAGCGTTTATAAGCAAATGTTGATGGACGGACGGACAGCGGTGCCGACAATATACGTCCACATAGAGAGATGTGGGCATATAAAAAAGGAGTGAACTAATTGTTAAATAAGCAGATTAAACTAGTTTTTGTGTTGGGCCTCGTAAAGACTGAATAAGTTTATAATGATAAACAAATTCCTATTACCAACTGCACGCTAATTTGATTTTTTTCCATATTTTGACATTTTATTTAGATTGTTCCAGATGATATAGCTAAAAGATTAATGGACTGGTCTGAACATGGGTTCCTAGAGTTAGGAGATGATATTGGTTATGGTTTGTGTCATGTGAATAAAAATGTTATTAATCATCCACAGTTCTCAGAAGAACCTTTAAAGGTGTGAGTTGGTTTCATCAGTTTCCTTATTTTCAATTATTCATAAATAAGCTTACACTATAATTATGTTCTTATGATTAGCTATTATAATTAGCTATTATGAAGGGAATGCAGACAAATTTTCCCACACTAAATTGCAATAATACAATCATTTTGTCTTTTTTCAATTATTCTGTCACTACACACATGGATAGGGCTGTCGGAAATAATCGATAAATTGCAATATGGGAGACTCAGAAATAATATATTGATAACGATCTGTGTGTATCGATATTGACAATATTTTAGATCTACTTCCACTTTTCATGTGCCAGACCCTGATTATAGTTGTCATAATTTTAACATCTTGAAAATTAATGTTATATTTACTTACAAGAATATTTTACGCGCAACTATTGTTTGTATATTAAACCTAAGCTTAATTGTTTAAATTATGATTTTCAGTCTCAAACATTTAAACATTATTAAATTTTATTACATCTACACTGGAGCAGCAGTGACTCAGTGAGACTAAATGTTCCAAGGTTCAATCGCACTGGAACAGCAGTGACTCAGTGAGACTAAATGTCCCAAGGTTCAATCACACTGGAACAGCAGTGACTCAGTGAGCCTAAATGTCCCAAGGTTCAATCACACTGGAACAGCAGTGACTCAGTGAGCCTAAATGTCCCAAGGTTCAATCACACTGGAACAGCAGTGACTCAGTGAGCCTAAATGTCCCAAGGTTCAATCACACTGATTATTTATGCCTACAGATTTTTTTCAAATTAAATATTGTGAAGCTTTTGGTGGAAATAAAGTAATTATTATTTTCAGGCAGCAGAAATTATATGGAGGAAATCTGAACATACATGTGTTACTAATAGTGCTCTAACTAGATGTTGTGTAATGGGAATACATCATTATAATGCCTTGGGAAAAGTTATCAAATATACCATGGAAACATGCTCTATAACACATGCCCATCCCAAGTAAGTGAAATATCTTGGCTCACTTAACTCAGAGGGAACCGCGGTGGTATAATGAGTTAAACGCTTGCTCACTAACCTGAAAGTCCAGGGTTCGATCCGAGGATAGGTCAAGATAATATCTCCAGATTTTTCAACCCTCTTTTCCCTTTGTCATTGATGCAGGTTAAAGGGACTGACATGGAAAAAGCATCTAGTCATCAATGGGACAATAAACCTAGTCCTTAGTGCTACAGGGTTGTGTACGTTGAAAATCTCTCGACATTTTGGTCAATGCCGCTGTCCTGGAAAAAGTTGCATACTGCAGGACTTTGCGCATCTTCATCAGCCAGTTGGGTGCATCATTTCATTTCAATTTACTCAGAGCATTTGAATCATTTAGCTGACATGTCTGAATGGACACACCACATTTATGTGTTTCATTTTTTATACGCCCACATGAATATGTGGTCGTATATTGTCGTCGCCCCTGTGTCCGTCAACATTTCTTGTGAGCACTATAGAGACTACAGTTTTTATCTGATTTTGATAAAACTTGGTGTGATGCTTTAGATTGATAAGATCTCGGTCAAGTTCGAATTTGACATATTTTTGATGAACGGTTTTTGAGATATTGCCCTTGACTTAGAAATCCTTGAAATTTGTTAAAAATAGTTCGTGAGCAGGATTGAAGCTACAGTTTTCAACCGATTCTGATGAAACTTGGTGTGATCATTAGAATTGATAAGATCTCGGACAGGTTCTAACTTGACGCATTTTCGATGAACGGTTTTTGAGTTATTGCCCTTGACTTTGTTAAAACGCGTCGAAATTTGTTAAAAATAGTTCGTGAGCAGGATTGAAGCTACAGTTTTCAACCGATTCTGATGAAACTTGGTGTGATCATTGGAATTGATCAGATCTCGGACAAATTCTAACTTGACACATTTTTGATGAACGGTTTTTGAGTTATTGCCCTTGACTTTGTTAAAATGTGTCGAAATTTGCTAAAAATAGTTTGTGAGCAGGATTGATGCTACAGTTTTCAACCGATTCTGATGAAACTTGTTCTGATCATTGGAATTGATAAGATCTCGGACAAGTTCTAACTTGATGCAATTTTGATGAACAGTTTTCGAGTTATTGCCCTTGACTTTGTAAAAAGCGTCAAAATTTGTTTGTGAGCACAATAGAAGCTACAGTTTTCAACCGATTCTGATGAAACTTGGTGTGATCATTGAAATTGATAAGATCTCGGACAAGTTCTAACTTGACGCATTTTCGATGAAATTTTTTTGAGTTAATGCCATTAACTTACGCAAAAAGCGTGAAAATTTGTTTGTGAGCACAATAGAAGCTACAGTTTTCAACCGATTCTGATGAAACTTGGTGTGATCATTGGAATTGATAAGATCTCGGACAACTAACAAGAGATATTTTTGATGAACATTTTTTGAGTTATTGCCCTTGACTTTGTAAACACCCGTCAAAAGTTGTTTTTTGCCCTTGATAAGAGCTGTGTAATTTAATTGTTTGTTGTATTTGGGTTATTGATATTAATTTTAAAAAAAATTTGTGGAATTATTCAGCATGAATAATTTCTTCAATGTGAGAAAATTCATACTTTAGTCACTAAAGACTGTTTTATTATTTCTGACAGCTGCCAGTGGGCGTATGTTACCTTGCAACGCAAGCTATCTTTCAATATTGAATTTAGTGCTTGACGTAATGATATTACTAAGCTACTATTACTGAGCTTAGTAAGCTCCTACTATGTACTTTATACTATACTCACCAGGGTTAAATTAAGGATAATTTTATTTTGATAGATGTATAGCATCATGTGTTGCCGTGACAACAACAATTGCAGTATTATTACAGAATGATGAGAAATATCAAACTAAGAAAGGAGAATTAGATATTGACAGTATTATAGAAAATTCTTATCAATATGCCTCCAGGTGTATGACTAATTGTTCATATCAAGAGGTTTGTTTAGATATTGTATCCGTCATCATTATTATAGATTGCTTATCATACATTACAAGAACATGATAATATTATTATACTTCCATTATACTTGTATCTTAACTAAGACTGTTTACAATCAATGTTTTCACAAGATAAATTACTTTTTATATGCCCACATGAAATGGAGGGGGGCGTATATTGCCGTCACTCATGTCCATCGGTCGGTCCGTCCACAATTGCTCGTAAACTCTCTACAAGACACAATTCTTGATGGATTTTGACGATATTTGGTGTGAGTGTTCATAATCACCCAAGGATGAACCCTATTGAAAATCAGAAGAATTGAAAAAATGTTTAGTATGAGTTATTGCCTTTGTTCTTGGAAACGTTTTCAATTTTTAGCTCGTAAACACTATAGAAGGCACAATTTCGTGACGGATTTTGACGAAACTTGGCATAAGTGTTTGTAATCACCCAAGGATAAACTCTATTGAAAATCAGAAAAATCGAAAAATATTTAGTATGAGTTATTGCCCTTGATCTTGAAAACGCGTTTAATTTTTAGCTCGTGAACACTCCAGGAGGCACAGTTCTTGACAGATTTTGACGAAACTTAGCATGAGTGATTGTTATCACCAAAGGATAAACTTTATTGAAAATCAGAAAAATCGAAAAAAATTTAGTATGAGTTATTGCCTTTGTTCTTGAAAACACGTTCAATTTTTAGCACATAAACACTCCAGAAGGCACAGTTCTTGACAGATTTTGACGAAACTTGGCATAAGTGTTTGTTATCACCCAAGGATAAACTCTATTGAAAATCAGAAAAATCGAAAAATATTTAGTATGAGTTATTGCCCTTGATCTTGAAAACGCGTTTAATTTTTAGCTCGTGAACACTCCAGGAGGCACAGTTCTTGACAGATTTTGACGAAACTTAGCATGAGTGATTGTTATCACCAAAGGATAAACTTTATTGAAAATCAGAAAAATCGAAAAATATTTAGTATGAGTTATTGCCCTTGTTCTTGAAAACACGTTCAATTTTTAGCACATAAACACTCCAGAAGGCACAGTTCTTGATGGAATTTGATGAAACTTGGTCATATTATTCAGTATCGCCTTAAAAAGTTCAAAAGAAGTTTATGTCTGGAAGTTGAATATTTCATACTGATAATTGTTACTGTACTGACAAATGTTTTTATTTAAAATCAAAGCTGCCTTGCCTGGCAAGCTATATTAAATTATAACATGAAATCACTCATTGTATTCACTAAATTTGTCTTCATTTACAGATTAAAGAATTACGACAATATATGAAAGCTACATCCTTGAAAGAATTAAAGCTTACAGAAGCAGGCTTAGCCAATCACACATATAAAGCTATGGGAGCTGGATTTTGGGCCTTGAAACAGAGGAACTTTCGTCAAGCAATAACTGATATTGTAATGGAGGTAAATAAGGTTTAAGAATTTAAGCTATGTTATGTATACTGTTTAGGTGAGGTGCTGAAGAAACAAACATCATACTCTGACGTACATGGGCTAATCCAGGACTGAAAATCTGAAATATATTGTGCTATCATCATCAAGAATGAAATTATTTGTGGACAGATTCTAGATATATAATGATATATAAATTTTTTTAAAATTATATGTGAGTAGAGTAATATTAAGATTTAATTGTTTTAGGGTGGTGATGCTGATGCCAATGCATGTGTAGCAGGTGCTATGTTAGGGTGTAAATTAGGGGTGAAAGAGAATCCACAATCTTGGATTACAGCTTTAGAACATAGATTATGGTTAGATCAAATAATAGATAGGTATGCCATAATTTTGTCTTTCTTTTAAATCGATTTGAACTTTATTTCAGATTTCAATGGTTTCAATCATTATCAAGCAATGATATAAATGATAAATCATTAAATGCCACTCAAAAGTCACTTGTTCAAAAGTCAATTGTGTATGAGAGGAAAAAAGCATTAAGAGCTCATTTGTAAGAGTACCTAATGCAGGTGTTTGTAAGAAGACAAATTAATAAACTTACAGCACATTCAACTTTTGATTTATATTAAAATATTTTAAAGGGATAGATTTGCCATTTTCGGTGATTTGGGTTTTGAATATGTGTAAATAGCCTTCAGAAGTATAAGAATTAGGAATTTCTATTAGTATACATGTATATGTCTTTTCAACATATGGCAGTCTCAAGAAAAGACAGTGGTCTTTTAACTTTCACATACAGATTTGAAGGCAGAAATTCAACTGTGAGCTGTGAACACTTATTGATTAGCTTACCTATGTGACAAAGGAATATTTGGCAAATAAAATGGCAAACCTGAACCTTTAGGTAAATTTTAAGTTCTTTTCTTTTTATTATTTTAGCTATCTACATATGATGGAAGGTGGAAGTTTTAAACCTAAAATAGAAACAACAGTGTGACATGATACACAGTGTACCAGATTATTTATATATAATATATAATACCAAAGAATATTCCAGTCAATATATTGAATTAACATAAGTAATGCAAAACCTGTACATATACAAGAATTAAAAGGGTAGTGTGTGTCAATATTTAGAAAAGCTCAAACTGAACGTACTGTGAAAAACATTGTGCAAATCAGACTTACTTTAAAAAGTTATCAGCTGAGGAAGTTCATAAAACAAGGATTACTCCTTACATGGGAAGATTTTACACATGGTCTTATCAAAATGTCCAAACAGACTACCCTTTTTATATGCTTACATGAAATGGGGGGTTGTATATTGCCGTCATCTATGTCTGTCCACAGTTGCTCGTAAACACTCTACAAGGCACAATTCTTACCTGTATATTACCTTTCTTGGCAAGCTATCTTGATATTTGGTACTATTTCTTACATTATACACATAAATGACCAATTTCATCCTAAGGAGACATGTCATTCTAAGCTGTTTTATGTTTCCTTTTATGGTTATCTCAAGTTATAAAATGAAATATTTTGAGACATATTTTTACTGTGATAGTGGTATATGGTATTTACTATGTGATTATATTGTCATGAAGCTACAATTAAAAATACAAGTAAAACCTGAACCTCCAGAATCATAACTTGCCACTGATAAACAAAATATATATATATCAGCTACTATATTTAGTTTTTATAGTATTTTTCTTATCTTTAAATCTGCCCATTAAAATACAATAGTTAGAGATGCTGATAGATTTGCAGAAACTACCATTGCAGAATTTTTATCCTCATTTTCAAAAGTGAATTCTTTTAAGAAGAAATTACCTTGCACTTTGAACCAAATTAGATAAGTCATCAGAATTTATGATAAAGCATGACAAGATATAAATTTTATTCTCTGTGAAACTTTTTCAATGTTGTGTTAGGGTGTATTGAGATGAGTCTCAATGAAAGCACTGGCCTAGGTCACAGAGCAATAGATAAGTCTATTGATTGTGTGAAAATTAGTTAGTCATTAGTATGATTTTAGTTGAAAAGACACAAACACAAAAATACACTGCATGTTATATAATATACTGTATATAGCCATGTCACCAGTCCTGAAATAAGTATTCCCTGAAATCTAACTCAGAAATAGATTAATTTATTGATAGAACATGATACATTTTGTGTTGGAGTGTTTTTATATGCCCACGTGAAATGGGGGGCATATATTGTCGTCACTTTGTCCAGCTGTCAGTCCACAATTGCTTGTAAACACTCTATAAGGCACAATTCTTGATTGATTTGGACGAAATTTGGTATGGTTGTTTGTAATCACTCATGGATGAACCCTATTGAAAATCAGAATAATTGAAAAATAATTAGTATGAGTTATTGCCCTAAACACGTTCAATTTTTAGCCCGTAAACGCTCTAGAAGGTTCAATTATTGACAGTTATTGACGAAACTTGGTGTGTTTGTTGTCACCTAAGAATGAACCCTATTGAAAATCAGAATAATTGAAAAATAACTAATATGAGTTATTGCCCTTGTTCTTGAAAATGTGTTCAATTTGTAGAACATAAACACTCTAGAAAGCTCTAGAAGACACAATTCTTGACGGATTTTGACAAAACTTGGTATGAGTGTATGTAATCAGCCAAAGATGAGCTCTAACAAAAATCAGAAAAATAGGAAAATATAATTGCTCCTGTTTTTAAAACCGCATTCAAATTTTAGCCTGTAAACACTCCAGAAGGCCTAATTCTTTATTGATTTTGATGAAACTTAGTAATATTATTTAGTATCGCCTTAAAAAGTTCAAAAGAAGCATATATCTGAAAGGTTGAATATTTCATACTGGTGATTGTTACTGTACTGCCAAATATTTTTATTTAAAATTAAAGCTGCCAGTGGGTGTATATTACCTTGTCTGGCAAGCTATCTTTGTAATGTAAGGGTAATGGATTTATTATATTTTATGACTTATAGTGCAATATTATCAAATATATATTATACCTTTTGTTTTATTGGTTAGTAGGGCAAGAAATAAATCATCATTCCAAATTGTTATTTGCTCTTATCGTTATCTGAAGGTTCCATGGAAAGAATTTTCGGCAACAGAAAAAGTAAGCTTTGAGACAGACAACTTTATGGTTCCAATAATTGAACTGATTATGGGTGTTTGAAAAAGATTGAATTTATAATTCACATATTTATTTGAATGTCAGTTTTACATTTACATTGACCCACCTATTTAAATTCTGAATAAGAATGACAGAAGGATTTTATCAATTGTACATTACTTGTCAAGTCTATCAGCACAGTGAATGTCTAGATTTAAACAAAACCTTCAGACTCTTTATTCCTGCCATACCCTGTAATCTTGCTAATATATATTATACAATCCATGATGTGAACAGTGTTCTGTCACTAATGTTTCAATGTTTAAAGGCCATGGTTTAAGAATTGCATGGAAATCACATAATCCCTTCAAATATACCTTAATCTAAAATTTTACTTTCTTAATCAATGTATGTCTTTTCTATATATGTGAGTCTCAAAAAAAAAGTCATCATTAACTTGCAAAAGCAGATCATTCCGCACATTGATTTGAAGGATCATGTTCATGTGAGGTTCATGTGAACACTAGTACTGACTAGATTCCCGTTTTTGAGACTAAGGTTGCATTGGTCAAACAGATGGTGAATCCTTAAACAGAGCAGTAGTTGTCTATATTTCTTTATATAGAAGATCATATTTATAGATGTCTCTAGGATCTAGAGGACTTGTCACCATAAACTTTCCTTTCATAGCACCCCTATATATAGTCTCTATTACATCAATAAAATGTTGTTTTTTCTTGAAATTTCCAATATATTTAGTATTATCTTGGCTCCTGAAATAATGTTTATAGCAAAAAATTAGCAAGGACTAAATTAACTTCTCAAGATTTAAATTTACAGCTGTCCTAACAAGATCTTGTCTTTCATAGCATTGTGTGACTTTCTATGGGTTTAGAAAATTAATCCAATTTCTGTGGTACTTATTCATTTGCTGCCTACAGAATTGGTCTTTCAATCATCTAGAATAATATCAGATAGTGATATCAATACTTATGTGTATTAGAAGTTTTGGCTTGAAAAGCAACTTACCCCCAATCTACTTTCATGTGTTGAGCATTAAAGAAGAAAAGAGTTGATGGAATAAGAGTAATATCAAAATATTGAGTATAGACTGGAACAGAATCAACATCTACACAATAAATAACTGCCATATTAGATAGATCAACACTAGCTTTCTCTAACTGTAAATATAACATTAATAGATTTCGGGGAAGGGAGGGTTTGATTCTTCAAATGTATAGGCCTAGGGTGGAGCAGACATTTTATTTAAATATTAGGATTAAGGATCTTGATATTGTTCTTCTGTTCTTATTCTGATCTGAAATTAGAAAAAATGACTTGCCCAATGGGCGAGAAGTAAAGTATCTGTTATGTACTGATTGTTTTTAGTTTACTATATAAACAATATTATCATTTAAGTTCTTATTTTTTGAGTATGCAACTATCATTTTCTGCTTATAGACATGGGGGAATTTCTTTTGAAGGCTCTTATAGTGGGCATGAACAATATTGCTTGCTCGATTGCTGGTTGTATTGAACGGGACAACAAAGGGTGCTATGCCTAAATTATGGTGAATATTTAGTCCTATAGGTCTTGCTGTATTGAATGTCTCAATCCAATGGGTTTCCCTAGATTGTCAAGTCAATTTCTATGCGCTCAATTGGGATTAGGGTGAGATCGTCTATTTAATGGTCGTCGTGGTTGAAATGATTAGAAACAGGCTTGTCTTTCTTTAATTTGATGTCCGACCTATGAGCATTAAAACGAGTTCGTAAATTAAAAAGAGTTAGAAATGTCAACATTAGCTTTCTCTAACTGTAAATATAACATTAATAGAGTTAGATATGTCAACACTAGCTTTTTCTAATTGTAAATATAACATTAATAGAATTGGATATGTCAACACCAGCTTTCTCTAACTGTAAATATAACATCAATAGAGTTAGATATGTCAACATTAGCTTTCTCTAACTGTAAATATAACATTAATAGAGTTAGATATGTCAACACTAGCTTTTTCTAATTGTAAATATAACTTAAAAAGAGTTAGATATGCCAACACTAGCTTTCTCTAACTGTAAATATAACATCAATAGAGTTAGATATGTCAACACTAGCTTTCTCTAACTGTAAATATAACATTAATAGAGTTAGATATGACAACACTAGCTTTTTCTAATTGTAAATATAACATTAATAAAGTTAAATAAATGTCAACACTAGCTTTCTCTAACTTTAAATAAAACATTCAAAGAGTTAGATTTGTCAACCCTAGCTTTCTCTAACTGAAAATATAACATTATTAAAGTTAGAAATGTCAACACTAGCTTGTAAACTTTAACAGCAAATATGACATAGAGTGAGATAAGTCAACACTAGCTTTCTCTAACTGTAAATATAACATTAATAGAGTTAGATATGTCAACACTAGCTTTCTCTAACAGTATAACATTAATAAAGTGAAATAAATGTCAACACTATAGCTTTCTCTAACTGTAAATACAACATTAAAGTTAGAAATGTCAACACTAGCTTACTCTAACTGCAAATATGACATTAATAGAATTAAATATGTCAACACTAGCTTTCTATAACTGTAAATATAACATTAATAGAGTTAAACAAATGTCAACACCAGTTGTCTTATAATATAACATTAATAGAGTTAGATTTGTTAACACTAGCTTTCTGTAACTCTAAAGACAACATTATTAGAGTAAGAAAAGTTAACACTAGCTTTCTCTAACTGCAAATATGACATAAATAGAGTTAGATATGTGAACACTAGCTTTCTCTAACTGTAAATACAACATTATTAGAGTTAGATAAGTTAACACTAGCTTTCTCTAACTGTAAATATAACATTAATAAAGTTTAATGAATATCAACACTAACTTTCTCTAACTGTAAATAAAACATAAAAAGAGTTACATATGTCAACACTAGCTTTCTTTAACTGTAAATATATCCAAAGAGAGTGGATCCCAGTATCAAAATAGACAATATTTTCTTCACACAGTTTAACCATTTTGTGCCTCAATGCGAAATTCTCCTCAAAAATGTATCATTCGAGGATAATATAAAGACGAGATTATTCATTAAAATGAAGGATGAACTACATGGTTATTGGTTTTAAAAGTTTTGATAAAGCTACAACCTCATAAATTTCATAAGATTGATCAAATTGTTAAAGTGAAATAAATGTCAACACTATAGCTTTCTCTAACTGTAAATACAACATTAAAGTTAGAAATGTCAACACTAGCTTACTCTAACTGCAAATATGACATTAATAGAATTAAATATGTCAACACTAGCTTTCTATAACTGTAAATATAACATTAATAAAGTGAAATAAATGTCAACACTATAGCTTTCTCTAACTGTAAATACAACATTAAAGTTAGAAATGTCAACACTAGCTTACTCTAACTGCAAATATTACATTAATAGAATTAAATATGTCAACACTAGCTTTCTATAACTGTAAATATAACATTAATAAAGTGAAATAAATGTCAACACTATAGCTTTCTCTAACTGTAAATACAACATTAAAGTTAGAAATGTCAACACTAGCTTACTCTAACTGCAAATATGACATTAATAGAATTAAATATGTCAACACTAGCTTTCTATAACTGTAAATATAACATTAATAGAGTTAAATAAATGTCAACACCAGTTGTCTTATAATATAACATTAATAGAGTTAGATTTGTTAACACTAGCTTTCTGTAACTCTAAAGACAACATTATTAGAGTAAGAAAAGTTAACACTAGCTTTCTCTAACTGTAAATATAACATTAATAAAGTTTAATGAATATCAACACTAACTTTCTCTAACTGTAAATATGACA
>NW_008708133.1:1424706-1425196 GCF_000327385.1 Lottia gigantea | reverse complement strand
ACAAATTTCGAATAACACAATTTTCTGATTAATTTCTGGTATCGTGATTCCATGTCCTCTGACTTGTATCAATGATCATCGAAAACCAGGTCGAAAATCCATAGTTTCTACCTCTATCCGTGCCGGGATCAGCCCTTATAGAAGCCCTGGCGTGTGATCACGTTTAATATTTATCAGGAAAAAGGTTTAATATAGGATTGTATGTAGAGAATGATCTATAATTCTTGTTTCGTTCAATTTATTTTTAATTTGGGTTAAAATCCACGCCCGTTTGTTTTTTAGGCAAATGGCATCCCAAAAACACCCAAAAATGTTGTTTGACCATCCCTTAATTTGAGTTTTCACATATATGTACGTAAGGACTTGGTTGCATAAAATGGCCACATTTTAACACTGATTGCCATTCTCTGATCTTTGACAGGTAAGTTTTATCATTAAAAGCTCTGTTGATTTATAAAATATGTTTCTAACATTTTTCTAGTTAAATTTG
>NW_008708133.1:1346398-1424656 GCF_000327385.1 Lottia gigantea | reverse complement strand
TGTAAATATATCCAAAGAGAGTGGATCCCAGTATCAAAATAGACAATATTTTCTTCACACAGTTTAACCATTTTGTGCCTCAATGCGAAATTCTCCTCAAAAATGTATCATTCGAGGATAATATAAAGACGAGATTATTCATTAAAATGAAGGATGAACTACATGGTTATTGGTTTTAAAAGTTTTGATAAAGCTACAACCTCATAAATTTCATAAGATTGATCAAATTGTTAAAGTGAAATAAATGTCAACACTATAGCTTTCTCTAACTGTAAATACAACATTAAAGTTAGAAATGTCAACACTAGCTTACTCTAACTGCAAATATGACATTAATAGAATTAAATATGTCAACACTAGCTTTCTATAACTGTAAATATAACATTAATAAAGTGAAATAAATGTCAACACTATAGCTTTCTCTAACTGTAAATACAACATTAAAGTTAGAAATGTCAACACTAGCTTACTCTAACTGCAAATATTACATTAATAGAATTAAATATGTCAACACTAGCTTTCTATAACTGTAAATATAACATTAATAAAGTGAAATAAATGTCAACACTATAGCTTTCTCTAACTGTAAATACAACATTAAAGTTAGAAATGTCAACACTAGCTTACTCTAACTGCAAATATGACATTAATAGAATTAAATATGTCAACACTAGCTTTCTATAACTGTAAATATAACATTAATAGAGTTAAATAAATGTCAACACCAGTTGTCTTATAATATAACATTAATAGAGTTAGATTTGTTAACACTAGCTTTCTGTAACTCTAAAGACAACATTATTAGAGTAAGAAAAGTTAACACTAGCTTTCTCTAACTGTAAATATAACATTAATAAAGTTTAATGAATATCAACACTAACTTTCTCTAACTGTAAATATGACATAAATAGAGTTAGATATGTGAACACTAGCTTTCTCTAACTGTAAATACAACATTATTAGAGTTAGATAAGTTAACACTAGCTTTCTCTAACTGTAAATATAACATTAACAAAGTTTAATGAATATCAACACTAACTTTCTCTAACTGTAAATATGACATAAATAGAGTTAGATATGTGAACACTAGCTTTCTCTAACTGTAAATACAACATTATTAGAGTTAGATAAGTTAACACTAGCTTTCTCTAACTGTAAATATAACATTAATAAAGTTTAATGAATATCAACACTAACTTTCTCTAACTGTAAATAAAACATAAAAAGAGTTACATATGTCAACACTAGCTTTCTTTAACTGTAAATATATCCAAAGAGAGTGGATCCCAGTATCAAAATAGACAATATTTTCTTCACACAGTTTAACCATTTTGTGCCTCAATGCGAAATTCTCCTAAAAAATGTATCATTCGAGGATAATATAAAGACGAGATTATTCATTATAATGAAGGATGAACTACATGGTTATTGGTTTTAAAAGTTTTGATAAAGCTACAACCTCATAAATTTCATAAGATTGTTCAAATTGTAGTTGGTCGGTTTGTACAATTTTTATAGATTCGGTCGATTTGTCCCATTTTGTAAATGATAAGCAAACGGCCACTTACGATATCATCTAACTGCAAACAAACTGGATCGCCATCTCTACCAAATCTCAAAACTAAAACAATGTCCTCTGTAGATTTTATAACTTCATCAACTTCATTTTTATTAAAAAGCTTCTTCAAAACATAACTCATTTCTCTTGCGACTCTCCCTTTCACTTTGTGTGTATGTATAGCTGTGTTCTTCCAAACAATAGTTTTGCGGTAAGGTTGTTATGTTATCGCAATCGTCTTTACAATCGCGTCTTTATCAAGTTCAAGTCGACCACGGAAAATTTATACAAGGTATTTCGACCAATTTTTTTAGTCGACCACGTAAAATTATATTTATATTAAACAATCGCTATTTGTTTGCGCTCAATTTCTGGTAAAATTTGGCTATACTTTAAGCTAAAATGTATTACACAGTCAAGTAACCTAATTTCGTGCTAACCTATTTTTCGTGCGTCTCCGGGAATGATTAATAATTGACATGTGCGACATCGCGCGACCTCCGCATTTGTTGTTTTGATAAACATGGGTTATCTGTACAATTTCAGCCACTAGAATGAATCCAGTAATGGCGGATTTCAGTTAGGTTACACCACTGTATATTTATAATCCCAATCTAGCTGTAATGCTAGAATGTAGTCAAATGAACAAAGTCACGTGATAAACTAGCGGATTCCGTGTCAGCAGAAAAATTCTATCGAACACAAGGGGCCATATTCTTATGTTGTTTCAATGACTTTTAGCAATAGATCATAAAATCATTATATTTTGAAGGAATTGTCATATACTCTGTGATATATAGAAAAGACATATATATATAGAAATAGTACGAGTAAAATTCCTAGTTTGAGATATTTTTGCAGGAATAATGCAGTGGTGTAACCTATTTTCGTGGATATAAGGATTCAACACCAAATTTCGTCAAAGTTAAAAAAACGAAGAAAAAAAATTTTATGTCTTAGATGTTTCCTCAGATATTCTTCAAAATAATACAAATTGGTTTCTTTCCATTTTCTTTATGAATCCTTCACTTTGACCATATTTCATGAGCAACCAACTCGGCAACGGCGGCAGAATGCGTCACCTATTTTCGTGTACAATGTTTGATCTATAAATAAGTCGAAAAAAACACGTTGTATGGATACCGGGTGGTATAATTAACTTCTCTTAGTATTTATCTTTAATATCAATTCATTATACCTAGAGACAATTCCTTCAAAGAACCACGATTTAAAAAAAAAATAGAGACTGACAAAATATGATACGTAGCGTGATTTATTGCTAAAAGTCACTGAAACAACATAAGAATATGGTCCACTTTGTGTTCCATAGAAATTTTCTGCTGAGACATAATCCGCTAGTTGATCACGTGACTTCATTCGTTGGAATATATTCTAGCAGACGACACTTGGAATTCCGATTACCGTTTGGGATTATAAGGAAATTCGGCCGATAAAAAATGGTGACGTTTGGTAATAAGTGAAATCCGCCATTTTGTATTTGTCAAAATATACATTAATACAGTTTACCTTGCTTGAAAATACTGGATTCATTCTACTAGCCGATATTGTAGAGATAACCCATGTTTATTAAAACAAACTAATGCGGAGGTCGCGCAAGGTCGCTCATGTAAATTATTAATCCTTTCCGGAAATCCACGAATAATAGGTTTCCACGAAATTAGGTTACTCGACTGTGCAGTTTTCGTACATTTCTAGTACTTCTGAAGACAATTTACATCTTTCAAGAATCAAGACCGGCGCCTCCGTCCCTTTAAAATTCAGTGGTAGTAAGTGCGCTTCCCTCACACCGGTGAAATTAAAATGAAATGAAATGAATGGAGTGTTACGCCCTACTATTCTGCACCATATGTGCTAATGAATATGAAGCAATGCCATGCATGGTACAATGAGGAAAAATTTGCCCGGACAGTGGCATAAGCCTGCTGTTTTTTTTATTTCCCTCTTAAGACTGGTGCTCCTGTCCCTATAAAATTGAGTGGAAGTAACTCAAATAAATCAGCTCCCCTCACACCATTGTGAAATTCAAATGAAATGAATGGAGTATTACGTTCTACTATTCTGCACCATATGGGCTAATGAAGACGGAGCAATGCCTTGCATTAGCCCGCTTTTTTTTATTTCCATTTCGCGAGATCTTTAATTTGCAAAGCTTGTAGAACACAGGCCTCAGTTTTTGTCCCATCTGAACGACTAGATGCTTTTTCGATGTCAGCCCCTCTTACCTGCATCACTGACAGGGGGAAATTGGGTTGAAAAATCCAAAGGTTTCATGCAAGAAAATGTCTAACTCATTGAGCCACCCCGGATACGACACCATAGTGATCATCACTTGTATTGGGTTGTAACAAAGAATAGTGATCATAGATTTCGAACTCAACTTACATGCAACTAATAGAGCACTCACACCATATTGTGTATGCTGAAATCTACCAGATATTGCGAGATCATAACTTTAGTTGCTAGGTCTAATAGGATGCAAATTATTCAAATGTTGATTTTGCATGTTTAAAATTTAGATATATTTTACACACACAACTCATGGGTTTCAGAATACTGAACAAGGCTTACTGTAAGTAACCTTTAAGATATGAACATTTTCTTGAAATATATAAAGATATGGCTATTTATTGATTTTGATTATCATCTTCTTCACTAATGCAAATTAAGTCAATAATTTTTTCCTCGACACATTACGGATTATGTTTATTCATTCAACATCCCTATGTAAAGGTGAGCAACCTTTAAATATCATAGATACAACACCCAAAAGACAGATGTACAACTAATCTTTCATAAAACCAGCTTTATATTTTACTTTTAGCTGGAAAAAAACTGACATGTTAACTTTGCCTTTGTGCATCATGGTTGCAAAAGCGACTGAATATTTCTATTGGAAAAAGAAAAATGTTCTAAAATGTAAGTCTGTACACAGCAGATGGTTTACCACGAGGTTTTTTAATATCATATTCAATAGGTTTTTTTGGAGGGTTGATTTTTCTTCCATGATAGCCATCTTTTTTCTGATAATAACCACTATTAGGACGTTTCCCAAACCATCTATTTCTACCTGCAGATCCAATAGGTTTTTTAGCTTGACCCACATTAGATACACGACCTACAGTAGCAACACAATTTACTGATATTACCATTTCACGTTTTGATGGCATGGCAATTATTGACTGTTCTGGTAATTGTCTTATGATTTGTCCACAACTTCCTGCAGCACGAGATACTCTACCACCTAGTCCAGCATATCTCTCTATATTATGAACAATGGTACCAATAGGAAGGGCACCAACAGGATAAGCATTTCCATCTACTGGTTTGACTGAAATGAAAACATAGCTAATTATTTTACACCAATATTATTTCTTGGTTTTAAACGGTACATATATTCATAAAAAAATTGGTTTTCTCTTTATAATGAGGTGATTTACTATCAGGAAATTTTGTTCTTTTGCCTTCTTGGTATGAAGAGAAGTGAATTCATCAAAAAAATTGTTAAAAGGTTTCTAAGAGTTAAAATGTATCAAAGAGTTACTGTCAACATTCAAAATGTGATCAATTACAAATTGAAGGTTTTTTTAAAATAAAATAATGATATTTGAAATATTTGATATACCTATAACACCAGATAGTTTATTAGTTGATTCAATAAGGTCTCCTGCCTTCATATTTTCCGAAGCAAGAATATATCGAGCTTTCTCTCCACATGCCACAACAGCAATATCAGCTGTACGACATGGATCATATCTCACAGCTAATACTTTCTCTACTAATGTACTACCATCTTCTTTACCATGTCTCTTAAAATCAATTTGTCTTAAACGTTGTTTATGTCCTCCACCATGACCATGAACAGCAATAGCACCTACAATTAGTTACAAACAATGGCAACCATATTTTCTTCAATACACAATTAATTCATTATTAAATCTGTAAGCAACGTCTGAAAATACATTGTGAAGCTTACACCTGATCAAGTATCACCCTGCCACAGACCGGCCACACCCTGCTATACATGTTGCAAAGTTTCAACTAAAACCATTCTTACCATCAGGTCCCCTTCCACCAGTTTTATGTAACCTAACAGGATGTAACGAATATTTCTTTATTTTTACTTGAGGGTTAACATATCTAACACTGATAGTTGAAGTAGGTGGGGTTAACCTGGAACCTCTCTTATACTGTTTAAATTTACTACCATATGCTTTGAACCTTAATAAAACAAAATACAAACTAAAGCAGGCAGAATGTTACTGAAGGAAGAACGTTACTGAAGCAGTGTGTATCCAACTGATTACATCCATCATATAATTACATACAACATTTGTAGTTCAAAAACTTGATTTACTCAAGACACATTCTACTTTTTCACTAGGAAGAAATATGACTATGAAATATATAAACATAATATAAGAAATATGAGTTGATTTTTCAGTAACACTTATTGCTTCCAATGGTTCCATTCCTATTTCCTGCTTGAAAGTTTCTGTTATTCCATAAACAATTGGTCCTTGATCACTATCACAAATAGTGAAATATCATTTCAAAATTCAAACCCCAGAATAACTCACCTTTGAGTAACCACACATGGATTTTCAATCTTTAATAACCCAAAACTTTTAACCAAATTATTAATCATAGATGCTGCCATAACTATTTTATCACTTTCACAGGTAGGCTACCTACTCAATACCGTACATATATCTTTCTTAAATGAACTTATATAATCTTTCTTTTGGTTGAAATAACATAGTTCGATTTATCTATAACTTTATCTAATAAGTTAAAAAGAAAATAAGTCAAAATTCAAATTGTATACTGTCATTTAAATTTCCATAAAACTGAGACTAGTTTTTCTGTCTCTACACCAACTTTCAAAATAGCTATTATGGAGGCTGGAAGTAATTCTATGGGAATAGACAATAATAATTACGGCAGAGGATATTCGCCAACCCGGGTGGCAAACATTTATTCGCCACCCTCATTTTTTTTTGCCACCCGTTTTTAAAACTTTAATTTCTCTGAAGACTGACATTATTAGCTGTTAAGGCTATAGCGTTACATGCATTATAATGTTTTTTTAAGTTCATTAGAAACGCTTATTTGCAATTCCTTTCAAGAAAATGTACGAAAATAACACCTACTTATAATTGATAATCGCTGTCCCATTGGATGGCTATTTATAGTCAACCGGTGTTAAGTCAATTTGGTCACCACTTTTTTGAATCATTTCTATGAAATTTAGTCTCAATATTTATGTCACCTACAAACCTCGCGTGGCTCTGCATTTTTTTTTTTTTTTTTGAGGCCCGGAAGCATTTTTTCTTGACATTTTCCGGCGGATTTAAGGATTTTTTATATAGTGTGTAGGAGATCCCACCCTTTTAAGATTTTTAGAATCGGATTCCCAAAAACGCGAATTCCCGACATTCCCTATTAGTTTAAGAAAGCTGGAGCAAAAGCTGAGGGTGGTAAAAAAGACTTTAGGGTGGTTAACAAGACTTTAGGGTGGTTAACAAGAATTGTCGGTGGTAAACAATATGTGAGGTTGGTGAACAAGCGCTGGAAGTGGTAAACAAGAACTGCGGGTGGTGAACAGGAACGGAGGGTGGTAAACTAGACCTACGAGTGGTAAAGAAAGACCGAGGGTGGTAAACAAGAGCTGAGGACAGTAAATAAGATTTTTGGGTAGTAAACGGGAGCTGGGTTAATGAATAACATCTAGGGTGGTAAAAGAGAGCCGAGAGTGGTTAACAAAATTCGAGAGTGGTTAACAACAACAAGAGCTTCGGCTGGTGAAGAAGAGCTTAAGGTGGTAAACAAAAACCGAGGGTAGCGAACAAGAGCTGACGGTGGTAAACAAGAATAGGTTGGTAAACAAGAATTGTGGCTGTTAAACTAGACCTACGGGTGGTAAACAACAGCTAGGGTGGTAAAAATAACCCAGGGTGGTGAACAAAAGCTAAGGGTGGTAAACAAGAGCTGGGGATGGTGAACAACAACTAAGTAGGTGAACAAGAGCTTAGGGTGATAAACACGAATTGTCGGTGTTACACAAGTATTGTGGGTGGTGAACAAGACCTGGGGGTGGTGAACAACAGCTATGTTAATGAAACAAGAGCTGAGTGTGGTAAACAAGAATTATGAGTGGTAAACAAGTGTTGAGGGTGGTAAACAAGTATCGAGGGTGGTAAACAACAGCTAGGTTAATGAAAAACAACTAGGGTGGTAACAAAGAGTTGGGGTGGTAAACACAAACTAAAGGTGGTATACAAGAAATGATGGCGGTGAACAACAGGTAGGGTGGTGAACAAGAGCTGAGGGTGGTTACCAAGAACCCAGGGTGGTGAACAGGAGCTTGGTTTGTTAAACAAAAACCGAGGGTAGTGAACAACTACTAGGACCGTGAACAAGAGCTTATGGTGGACAAGAGTTTAGGGTGGTAAATAAGAATTGTGGGTGGTTAACGGGAACAAGTATTTTGGATGGTAAACAAGAGCTGGGGTGGTAAACAGGAATTGTTGGTGGTTAACAAGAACTTACTTCCTTCAGCTCTTGTTTACCATCCCCAATTCTTGTTTACCACCCTTACACATTACTTACCACCCGTTAGTATTGTGTATTACCGTACGCCTTATTACCACCCGTCAGTATGGTTTATTATCGTACGCCTTATTACCACCCTTGCACATTTACTTACCACCTGTCAGTATGGTTTATTATCGTACGCCTTATTACCACCCTTACACATTACTTACCACCCGTCAGTATTGTGTATTACCGTACGCCTTATTACCACCCTTACACATTACTTACCACCCGTCAGTATGGTTTATTATCGTACGCCTTATTACCACCCGTACACATTACTTACCACTCGTCAGTATTGTGGATTATCGTACGCCTTATTATACCTTAAACCTTCTTACTTCAAATACATATTTCCACCCACCCCAATGCAGTGTATTTACCACCCACATACATTACTTACACATTCGCGATGGCTCCAACCATGGATTGATATTCTTTGGATTTTTCAACTCGATTTCCCCTTGTCGATGTTTGGGATCGGAGAGGCTTACTTGGAAAATACGTCTAGGATAAATGTGACACAATTTGGACACGTGCCTGCTTTGTCTTTTTTTTTACCATTTACACATCTTCATCAACCTTTTTTTTACTTACGTAAAGATCCCCCAACAGTTGGAAATCGAAAATAAGAGTAGGCTAATGTCGCTGTCCTGACAAAATTTCACTCATTGCACACTGCATGGCGTTTGCCCATCCTCAGAAGCCCATACAGGTGCAGAAATAGGACATAAAACTTTATTTTACTTCATTTTTTTTTTCTACGGATTTCTTATACAAACGTATGATGCTAAATTTCATAGCAACACTATCAGGACCATTTGAGATGTATGCTAATTTGGTGTAAACAAAATGGCGGAATTTCTACTTTCGTTTCATTGCAAGAAATTCAATTTATATTAACACGATCTTGTCTGAACCTGACAAAATCCATTACAAATTACTCAGAGTTGACTAATATGTCACTGAAAGAAACAATTATATCAAAAAGGCTGACATTTCATGAATTTTTAGAGATTTTTTCTGCCACCCGGATGGCAAATAGTCAAATAAATGGACGTGGACCTGGGTGGCGAATATCCACGGCCAATAATTACACTGGTGTAACCTATATTTGTGCATTTAAGGATTCAACACCAAATTTAGCAGCTGATGAACTTTTCACATGAGGAAGTACAGTAAAGTAACCTAATTTCGTGCATCTCCGCAAATAATTTACAGGTGCAAATCGCTTGACCTTCGCATTTGCTTGTTTTGATAAACATGGGTTATTTGTACAATGTCAGCTAGCCTGATGAATCTAGTAGTTTCAAGCAAGGTAAAATGTAGAATATCTGAGGAAACATCTGAGACATAAAAAAGAAATTCTGTATTTTTAAATTTGATGAAATTCGGTGTTGAATCCTTATATGCACGAAAATAGGTTACACCAGAGAGTATATACTCTCTGGTTACACCACTGTATATCAACCAAGTTAGCAAGTCTTTCATTCATAGCAATATCCATGAAAGAAGATTAATTTGATTTATTTGATAAAGTAACGATAGTCACCTTCACTTTTTCATGGGCGCAGCCATCTTGCCTTGCAGTCATGAGTAGCTTTTTGTATAAATAAGTAAAAAGAAATAATCTGCAATATAAAATAGTTCCATTTTTTAAATTATTTTTGTTTATTTTGTTTTAATTGAATTAAAAACATATTTGACAAATTTCGGTTGATTGAGGTGCGAAAAATTTTGAGAGGGAGATAAATTCAACAGGTAGTTAATAACTGGTCCCTTTTCAGAACAATATTAAAACGAAAGGAAAACAAATTTGATGTTCTGAGCCGAAGAAATTGATCAATCTAAAATGGCTTCTTCAATTGAAAGCTATATAAACAGTATCCTTTGTAATTAAAAAAAGAAGCATTGCCTAGCCAATAAGATTTATAAGATTTGCTTTCAAGATGAACAGTAATTACCTACCCTAAACTACCGTACTTTAGATTAGTAGGGTAGTAGTTACTGTGTGAGCTTTGAGTTTGAAATTGAAGTGAATTTTTTTCTCTCATTTCATATAAACATTCAAAATTAAATTTTCAACTTTATTGTATTGTCTTAGAATGTCTTTGGCTTCGTAGAAATATAAGGTTTAGTGATTTTGAATTTAAAATAGACATAATTTCCTGCCAGAAGGAAAATTCATGTGAAAATAACCTACTTTTCAGACTGAAAATCTCTGTAAAATCATGTTCACAAATAATAATTTTTTCAGTGGTTGACATTTTCATCAATCCAAAGGTAATCCAAGATTCTCAGTAGTCAGTATATGCTGACTGTAACACCACTGCCTTTGCAAATCTGTTTTATAAATGAAAATATGCTGTTAATTTAAGTTAATTTGATTATTGGCTATTTTAAAAAAGTACCGTAGTAAAGTATTATTAGAGGCTGGTATTTCAATTATTATAGTATGAAAATAATGGGTTAATTGATTTCCAGTGAACTTGTAGAGTTTTTCACGTGCATAAATCTTATCCCAAAAAATGATTTTTAAATCAGAGCTCTAGGCATTTATCAAACCAAAAACAACCAGAGCCACTCGTGGCACAGAGTGGGACTTTGCAAATGTAGCAATTTGCTAAAGACCCTGAAAAAATCAACCATCGACGATAATTATGTCAAGCGCAAGAACATTTTTTTTTAGAAGATTTTAATACCGGAAGTAGACGTCAGACCTCACAAATGAAAGTTTCAGCAGATAGCCAAGGTCAATGACCTTTGATCTTGTAAAGGAGAAGGTCTAAAAAGGTCAAGATAAAGAGATATACGTCATCAAATTTTCTAATTGCACACGACTATAAAACCGGAAGTTGACATAGGACAGCAAATATAAAAGTATAAATAGATAGCCAATGCCAATGACGTTTTATCCTACAAAGGTCAAGGTCAACAAAGGTCAAGGTCAAAAATTGAAAATTTTGAATTTTCAAAACCTGTTCCTTTTTTTGAACTATGAAGCGGAAACAACCGAACTTCTAAGACAAAGTGGCTTAAAACATGAGATAATTGTATGCAAAGTTCCATTTTGAACAAACGTATACTTTGCGAGTTATGCTCCTGGCCAAAAATGTCAGTAATGAGTAATATAACCCAGATGTGCCACGCCCATCTTAATTTTTTTTGCATAGAGTAATTGATATTCAAATTGTTATGTGTGTTTTAAATTTCAAGCTTCTACATTATTCAGGTCAAAAGATATAGGTCAACAAATGTCAACAAAGGTCAAAATCGAAAAATGAAAATATGCAAATGTTAAAACCAGTTCCTTTTTTGGAACTATAAAGCTGAAACAACTGAGCTGTTAACACAAACTGGCCAAAAGGATGAGGTTATTGTGTGCAAAGTCCCCTTTTTAACAAACGTATCCTATGCGAGTTATGCCCCAGCCCCAAAATGTAAACAATTAGTAATTCAACCCGGATGTGCCACGCCCAGACCAATTTTTTTGTCATAGGTTAATTCATATTCGAAGTGTCTAGTTATATTCCAAATATCAAGGTTCTACATCAAATAGATCATAAGATATACATACACCAGGCTCAAAAAGTCGCAAATATTGTAAAAAAAAAAACTCAAATTTGAAAAAATCACGAATTTCAATTTCGCTTTAAAAAAACGATTGTTATATATCTATGTAAAGTGCATGAGAAGCACATTAGGAAACCTAAAAAATTTACCCTCTAGGTTAATTAGGTCACGTGCTAGAGCAGTCCAAAGTTGCGAATTTGGCTTTTTACGGATAGCTATTAAACCGGAAGTACATGTCGGAGGTCAAAGTATCAAATGATAGCCAAGGTCAATGACCTTTGACCGTATGAAGGTCAAGGTCAACAAAGGTCAAGGTCAGGAGAAATATGCTTTCAAACTTTGAAAAAATTCAACTGGAAGTTGCGAAATTGCAAAAACAAAATTCAAAAATCGGCTCGCAACGTTTTGTGAACATTAGACAGCAGATTACATCGACACCAAATTTATGCAGATTTAGTTTATCCCTAAGGACTTATTTCTATTTTAAGAAAAATTAGAAAATCAAGATGGCGGCCAAAGTATTACTTTCAGTCTGGATTTTACATTCTTCGTTTTTTTGTATTAGCATTTACTTACGACCTGCATATATTCTGTTGACCTATTTCATTTACACCGGAAGTTATTCGACCGGAAGTAGATTGTACTTTCAATTGATTCCACCTTCAAAACCGGAAGTGACGTCAAAACTCTGACTGTATCATATCATTGACTTTATTGATGTCTCTTTGCATTTTAAATTTCAGATCAATCGATGCAAAAACAAAAAAGTTGCAAAAAAATTGCAAAATTCAATCGAAAAAAGTTTGCGACAAATTTTCGAATTTCGTAATTTTTCAAGTGCTATCTGATCAGAAACTACAGCCAGATTTTAAAAATGAAAACCCGAAGAAAATCGATGCAAAAATGCGCCTTCCAGAGCCAATTTACGAGTTTTTGCACTGTGGCACTCAAGGTTTTGCAAAAATGTTCCAATTCATATTCATTAAAAACGTTGCCACTGCAGAAGGTTTACACATGTAGAAATGTTGATGTAGCTATTGAAGCCTGGGCTGTGTGCCCTGTGGAAATTTCAAAAAAAAAAAAAAAAAAAAAAAAAAAAGAATTGACATTTCGATAACAAACTGGGACTTTGCTGAAAGCTGAGTTCTTAGAATACCATGGCCCACTTATTTGGAGCTAATATTTTAATTCATAGGAACATGAAAAATATTATTAAATTTAAACAGTACTCCTCTAGAGTTGGACAGTGAGTTCTGGTATCGATAGATTCCCTGGGTTTTTTTATCAATCTGTAAACTTTCTAATGCCTAGGAAATTCTCAAAGTTTTCCTCAACTCAAAATTTAGAAATGGTTTCAGTTGTAACTTCAGATGGAAGAATTATTGTGGTATGAGAAATCTACTTTTAAAATTAAAACTAGTTGTTAATGAGCAGTGCACAGAGAAAGCATTTAAAGTCATGACTGACATGATGTTAGGGATCGTTTTATTAATGACAAACCCTATTTTTATTCTTCATTACATATTAATATACTTTTTTTTTTTTATGAAAGGCTGTATGTATTTGGATGAGGATGATGTGAGTTTAAGCAGTAAGCTGTATTTAATTGTATGGTTTTTGGATTTCAGGGAACATTAAAGGGTTTTGATCAGACCATTAATTTGATATTAGATGAAAGTCATGAAAGAGTTTATAGTGGTGGTCAAGGTGTAGAACAAGTTATTTTAGGTTTATATATAATCAGAGGAGATAACATGTAAGTCAGTTGATCTAATCCACATGTTTTCTTTCATTAAATTTTGTTTAAAATGTCAATGTCAAGCATAATTTTTCAATTTGCTAATTAACTGAAAGCAACCTTATCAACTGTATGAAATACAATGTAATTATTATCACAGTCTTGAGGTTGGTCAAACAATATCGCTAATAAAACTTAAGATACCAATACAAAAAGTTTAGTTTTCAATGAAAAACATTAAAGCATTTATTTTCACAATTATGTGATTAAGATGTGTCATTAATGTTATATAAGCAAAAATGTAAAGCAATATGTTTTATTTATTTTAGAGCTGTTATTGGTGAAATAGATGATGATACAGATCAGGGACTGGACTTTCAAAATATCAAAGCTGAACCATTAAATTCCGTTGTTCATTGATGAAATTGGATGCCATTTAGGAAGTGTATGTATAATAAGTGTAAATATCCATGACTTTTATAACAGGAGAAATGTTATAGATTTAGTGTCTTAAAGATATTGCTCATTAGTAACTATAAAATGTTGTGTGAGCTAACCTTCATTGGGATGCAGTATATTGAGAGTGAACTATATCCTGTTCATCTGATTCATTCAAGTCAACGGAATCATCTTTCTTGTATATTTAGCATTAAATTCAACTTTTTTATGTCAAATGTTTCTTTTTCTTGAGATTAGAAAGTAAGCAAGCTTATTCTTTAGCGAACATTTTTTATCCCTCCTTGTACTACAGTATAGTTCAGATGGGACAATAAACCGAGGCCCCGTGTGCTACAGGCTGTGCACGTTAAAGATCCCTCGACAGTTGGAAATCGAAAAAGAGCAGGCTAATGCCGCTTGTCCTGGCAAAATTTCTCTCATTGCACCCTGCATGGCATTGCCCGTCTTCATTAGCCCACATGGTGCAGAAAAGTAGGACGTAAAACTCCATTCATTTCATTTCATTTCATTTTGTACTATAGTATAGTCCAATTGTGTCCATGTTGTTGGCAGATTGTGACAGAATAACACCAGATTTGAATTAAAAAAAAAGAACAAAGTACAATTTTGAGTCATTTTAATAGCAAGAAAGATGTATTTATATTACATTGAAATATTTTAAGTGATTAACATCTATAATACAAAAAGCACCGAGACAGAACATCACAAATATCTACAGTTCAATTATGTCCATGTGAAATTTTTAAGCAAGAACATACTACTAAAATCATTTCTCATTAACTATTTAGAACTGCACTAAAAGCAAAGGAAACTAAGGTACTAATCTGAATTAAACAAAACAAAACTGATCTACAATATTGTATGTCTTCTCTAATTATATTGGCCACAAATTCATAAAGCACTAAGTAATGAGCAAATATTCTAGTATCTTGGGAATCCCTTATTTAAATCATATTAAAAAAAAACTCATCTTAAAACAACATGCCACAGACATAAAGATCACTTAACGTAATATTTTACAAATAGAATTATATCCGGTTATAAACATTTATTTCGGGATTAACTATTCCAAACACAGAAAAGTGTTGTATTTTCATATTTTTACGCTTATTTGTGACCAGTGCCTTTTAGCAAATTCTTAACATACGTACCTAGCTTTTGATTGAAAATATTAGTGTGAGAATGAGGAATGCCACATCCAACTTTTTGAAAAAATTTCCTTGACAGAGATTACATAAGGTCCATTTTCATACTTAGCTTATTACATATTCTGCATACCATATCTGAAACCCTGTGTCAAAGTAACTTCAATCAATATAATTAAGTTACTTACACCAAAGAGGATTATATTAAAAACTCTGATGTTTATATTATCCTCAAATAAATGACAATAAATTAGCCTTACAAAGGATTGTTAAAAAATAAAAAATAAATATACCTATATAATACTTGTTTATACAATCAGATCTAATCTTCAATAGACAATATTTCAACCTTAGTTGACTTGTTTTAACTGGTAATGCCTAGGATTATTCTAAAGCTTTTCATGAATCAATTGTCCATAATAAAACAGATTCTTTTAGTTCACAGAAATTGAACACAAAGACAGAATGAAGCTGTTAATTATAAAAACTTTCAAATATCTATATAATTTTTCAGAAACAAAATCTTAACATCTGGTGGTCTGTCTTCAATTTCTGCCTGGAAATTCAGAACCAAATGAATATTAACAATCTTTGGAAAATATTTTGTATAAATTGCCTAATATCATTGTAGTGCCATAGCCCCAATCTTTCATCATACACATTTTTACAATTTTCTTAGATCTTAAAGTACAGTACCGTTCAGATTGTCTGAAAGTAGACCAGTATCTTAAATACTTGATTCCTTCAAACAAAATGTTGTCATTTAACACAACAGAGAACTATGAAATGTGATTTGTGAATTAGTAGGAAAGAAATTATTTTGATTCTAAACTATATGTACAATTAAATATCATTATTCTATTAATCATAATATAACTAGGTAGAAATTGTAATTCTGTACAGCTGAAAGGACCCTTTTTTTCTTAGTTTCTTAAGGTAAATTTTTTCATGGGGTTCATAAAAATTGCTTAAACCTTTCTGATACTGGACTTGCAGTACTGGTGGCATTACCAATACTGCGAATGAAGGATGCATTTCCAGATTCACATTCATCTTTATGTTTTTGTTTTCTTTTTGTAAAGAAGAAACAACCTCAACATGCCATAACAATACAGAGATGGAAAACATTCTGAAAAAAAAAATACCAGCAATATCAAGGAATGCTCCATTTCTATTTTACTCAATAGAAGAGTAATTTAGGTTTAAAAATAACGAGCGACAAAATATTTAATTAAGTATTGACCTGATGTTTTAGTCCAAGCAATGTACCTTTCATTTACCCAGTAACATAGAACATATCTTACATTAAACAGACTCTAGAAAGTCTTCGTCAACTTTACCAATCTCTCCTCACTCAACTCCTATACAATAACATAATTCATATGATGAAAACAGAAAAATCATTAATAATCTACATTATTTTGTCAATACAAAATATCACTGTATCCAGCTTATCAAAATTAATAAAAAAGAAAAAGAAAAACTACTGTAAATGTAACGAACAGAATTTCAAACTTAGCTTTATCAGTTATTACATGTAAGTAAATATTACAAACTACATACATATTAGATAATAAATCTAAATATTTAAAAAAAAGCTTGAAACAGGCTCTATAAACTGTAAAAATATACCTTTTTTTTCTTATTGAGAAAAGAGCTGATTTTATTATAAAATAAAAAGGAAATTGTGTGAGCCACATATACAAACATATCTATACAATTATATACAAAGCTTCATTGATGTATGTTTTTATAAAATAGATCAGTATGATATCTGAGGTATAGACCATAAAAATATTAGATATATTGTGATAAGTTTTCATGTGATATTCGTAGGAACTCTCAAGTCTAATTCTACATACAACACAAACTATACCCTTTTAAGCATTTTCAAACGCCCTAAGCCCCTTCCCCTACCCCCCCCCCCCCCCCCTCCCCCCCTTAAAAAAACCCAAAACACATCAGTATTATTTATATCAAAAACCATTTATCTTTCATTCATTTTCAGAAACCTTTGTGTTGTAACACATACAATATTGCATTGCTACAATTTAATTTTTTATTTAATTCAACAGCATAAAAATTTTCATAAAAATCTATGTAACAACTTTAATTATTCCCCAAAATCACAATACTTTCTGCACATTTAGCAACTAAGTGCAATTAATGTGCAAATAATTTGTACAAAATCAATCATCCTAGTTTGAAATTAATTTGTAATGTTAAATGGAAACAAAATTGGTTACAAATTGCAAATGTTTTATCCATATAACCTTAAAGCAGAATAATACATAAGGATATTATTTCAAGCAATTCACTCTGTGAATATGATATGTGTCGAAATGTGTTCTTTTTCACTGGACGATTATTAAAAAGATAAATTCTTCAATGGATCTAACAATATTTCAAATGCATGTGAAATCTACCCAACCACTTGATGCACAGGAATTATGTACATATATTTGATGTGGAAAAAATACTTGAGCATACCCACGGACGATGCAAAACATAAACACAAAAAATAAAATAAAGTAAATAGTAATTAACATAAACTACTACATATACTCCCTAAATATAGTGGTCAGCTTGTGTTTATGTTTTGAATCTTCCTCCAAATGTACACATATAGCTTTTCTCAAATAAAAACATCTGAACTATTTCTATTGCAAAATATTGCCTAGCAATAATTGAGCACTATATAAATGTCACTGATTATAATGTATTGCGTATATTATTGTTTACTATTGAATGTTTCCAATATAATAATTGATTATGTTACAGAAAGGTATATAGTAATATAAATTAGATGATTAAAGAATTGAGACATTAATAAGAGTAATAGTAATATCTGTATGTTTATCATATTAATTCACTGAGCAACAGGAATGCTCATTTTAATCTTTCAAAAAACACTTGTTATTCATAGATTAATCATCTAATTGAAGTATTTTCAAAAAAATGACCACAGGTTCAAATTTTGAAATCTGCATGCAAGAGAATTATTTATTTCTTTGAACCTCAAAACCTACCAAGCAGGGCAATTGCAAACTAGGAGAAATGGATTATATACTAAATTTTGATAGATCTCCAAAGATATACAATCACTGAAAGTAAATGAAAAATAAAAATTTTGTGGTATTTTGAGGATGAAGAAAATGAACTATTCCTGATAACTTCTGTCATTTAAATGTGCAGGGAGTATTTAAATTTTAGACAAAGTTTTCATCTACCCAAAATGTCTTGAAGCCAATTTTAATTTGTAGTACCATTTGTTATGAACTCTTAGCAAAGAGTTCTTTTTAGCAGATATTACATACACATAACACAATAGAACATTATTTCACATTATAGAACTATCACATTCTTTTACCATTGATACCCATTATGACTCTTGTACAGATACAATACAGTAGTGGGTTGATTATTAGAATTGCACATTAATTATCTTAGTCAAAGACTCAAACATCAAAGAGAATATTTCAAAAGACATTTTTATCATCACACAATCTCAAAATAACATACTCTGTCTTCGTCTGTTGCCTACAATTAAAAAATATTAATGATCAAAGCCACAAACTAATGAGGTAAGCTGATACCCCTTTCACACTGCACAACTGGATTATTGAATAAGGTTAAAACGGATTAGAAAGGTTCGATTCAGTTCGCTTTGCACTACATAATAATAATATAATTTTCCATATCCTCTTACGATTCATATTCGTGTACTTTAGTAACCCCTTTCTTGTGATTTCCAAGTATTTCCACTATAATGTTCATGCCAACAGGAGTGGCATGATACCCAACATGATATTCTTATCCGGATAACTTCTTGATTGGTTTCGCACTGCCACTTTTCTAGATAGTATCCAAACGAACTCCACCTCTGGAGGTAAATTTATCTATCTGGATAACTTCTGGTAATAACTGAATAAGTTTACGTGCCAGTGAAAAACTTATTCAGATAGAACTGGATACAACTAAATTACATTTGCAGTGCAAAAGGAGTATTATGGTATGAAACAACAAAAAAACACTAAAACTCATTCGAGACCACACCAAAAAATCCGACCAAACTGAAGCCTTTATCTCAATAATAAGCCAATTGTAAACAATATACATCAACAATATATTATGATATCAGAGTGAAATATTTACCTGAGGCTGCTAAGGATGATGAACGTATACCAGGATCTCTATGTAATGATATACCTGGTATAGTAAATATTGAGACAGCTGAAATTCAAAATGGTTCCAGTTACTTAGATTCTTCTCACCCTCAAATTAAAGTACTAATACAACAACTTAAATCTAAATTGGTGGTATGCAGACTTCAAAAAACATGCTTGAAAGTGAGATTCAAAACAGTCCAGTTATTTGATAAAATGCATTTTTGTTTTTTATCAATTTCTCACTTTTCAAAATTACATCCATAACCACATGATCAGCAAGTTCAAATAACATTCATGAATTTTATAATAAAACTAAATCAATACTTACTATCTGGTATTCTGTGAATTGTGGACCCAAATGAATTGAAGAATGAATGAGTCATGCCTGAGGCTGCCGACATTCTGTTCCTTGCTGCATACTGTAAAACATAAAACACAGTCATGTACGTTCCACAACTTCTACTCTGATCACAAGGCCTGCATTCAAAATCCCATTCACTGTACAAACAGACAGTACCCTTCCATAGGAACAGTTAACCTGTTAGGAACTTACCAATAGACTACCCAACAGATGTAAGGGTCTTGTTACAGAATTTGAACTTAAGTTAAAGAATAGAACTAAATAAAGTCATACATACCTTTAAAAATTTTGACAATAAATCTAATCCATCATGGTCTAACCTGAAATGCAGCAAAACAAAACTAAGTTTAAAGGCTAGAGACATCAGGGTCAAATTTACCACTGCACAACACACAATGATATTAGTTTGTTTTTTAATTACTACTTCTGATTTAATATAGTGACCATGCACATAAACTTTAATTCATATTTCAAAAAACGTTTTGTTGAATATTGAAAAATATAATATTAAAAATCTGAACAGTATAAAATAATACAGAAATTTGAGATGTTATTTTTATCAGTTAAAAAACTACCTCGGTGCAATGTTGATCAATGGTTCTGGTTTATATCGAGAAAAATTATATGAGACATATTCCTCATTGGAACTTATTCCTGGAAATTCCTGTTCAGTAGGCGTTCCTAACGCTTTAAATATTAATAATAACTCATCTTCTACAGTGGAACCAGGAAATAACGGCCGACCACACGCCATTTCATAAAATATACAACCAACACCCCTGAAATAATTTCAATACGGTAAATTTTGTAATTCAATATATGATAATAACATGAACATTTCTGAGAGTTGACACTGAACAATGACTACTATGAATCTACTTAAGGATACCCTTATAAAATTATTTCAGTTGTTATAGGGACAGATGTGCCATTTTGGGGGGTTGATTTAAGTCTTGAATATATGTAAATAATCTACAGAAGTACTAGAATTGTAAGAAAATTGCTTTATTCCTTTGAAAATACTCCAAACTAGTAATTTTACTCACTTTTTCTATTGATATCTTTTCTATATATCACATAGTATCTTAAAATTATGAGTCGTCATTTTAACATTCAAACTCAGATAATTCTGGACACACATGGATTTGAAGGCTCAAATTTAGACGGTGAGCTGTGAACACTATTACTGATTGGCTTAGCTAAAAAATTCCTGTTTCTGAGACTAAGGTTCGATTGGTCAAAAAAATGGCACATCTTCCCCTTTAAATCAATGTGAATATTATCATAAACAATTCTAATTGAATCTTTAAAAACCACTGAGTGAAATTTTCCTCAACAATAACATCGAACTGGTCATTGAAGGATTATTTATTACAGAATTATCAATATTTTACTTACCACATATCAATTGGTGTGGAGTATTCTGTAGACCCTAATAAAACATCAGGTGGACGATACCTACAATAAAATGTCAAATAGAGACATTGAATACAAAACTTCAACTAAATATATCGATCAGAGAGAGAGAGAGAGAGAGAGAGAGAGAGAGAGAGAGAGTACTTTATTTACAGTGGAGAATTGTACATGAAAACAGATTAAAGTAAAATCATGTCTAACACAACAGACAAACTTACCATAACGTCACAACTTCATTGGAATATGTTTTGGTGGGAATAGATTTGGCCCTCGCTAATCCTGCAAAATTCTCTTAAGATGTATATATGTAATAGTACATGACATTTATACTAAGTTAAATGTCCAAATATAAACAAATTAAAAATCCCTTAAATCAAAATAAAAATGCCATTAATGTTCATTCAGAATAATATCTATTTTGTACTAAAATACATAAACATTGAGCACATCAATTTGGTTTAATATAAAATACACATTTAGACAAAAGTAACTAATGTAACCTACCAAAGTCTGCTAGTTTTAACTCGCCTCTCTCATTAATAAGTAAATTCTGAGGTTTCAAGTCTCGATGTAGTACCCTTCGTTTATGACAGTATGCTAGCCCTCGTAATAATTGGTATAAAAATATCTAAAGTAAAAAGGATAAAATACATCCCAAAATGTAAATTTTCACATGTCTGTTCACTCTTTAATATGGTGTATCTTCTATTAAGTATAGTTCACTTAGCGACCACAGACTAAATGGCTGATGGTGGGCAATATATATAGTTGCCTAAGCGTTGAAAAAATAATCAGCTGAGATTACATGATGGAGACAAAAACTATCTGGCTGAGAGTGACCAAAAACTATCTAGCTGATTTTAACTGATGACTAGTCGAATTATAGTGACCTTGAGGTTAGCTTATCATATTTTACAAAAAAGAATGGTTTATTGTGTCCAAGAAAAAGCTGGCAGATATTAAACTATGATTAGCCGATTGATGCTAACAAAGAAGGGATCAGCTGACAAATAATAAAGGAAATGCTAGCCAATATTGGGCAACAACTAACTAATATGGAATCTTTATTCCTTACCTTGACATTTGTCATACTCATTATATTACCACAATCATCCATGTACTGTTTGAGATCTTTTTCCTACAATATTGGAAGATGTTATTTTACATCTATTTAAATGTCATGTAAAGTAGATAAAGCACATAAGCAAGCACTTGACTTAGTGTAAGTTGACATTCACTGCTTTTGGTTTCATAAATTCTATGATTTTTTATATTCCCAGAATTCAGTTGTCATAGCAAATTGAAAGTCTGGTGCTTTAACCATTCCCCATAGAGGCAGGGAAGAAACATTAAGTACCAAGCCCGCAGTGACTCTTGTAAACAAGTCTTTCTCACGACAATACTTATGTAGAAAAATAAAATTCTTACCAAATATTCAAAGACTAGAGTAAGAGATTTTTCTGTATGTATAATATCATGTAATGTTACTATATTAGCATGCTTGAGATCCCGTAATAATGAAACTGAAATATCAAAGCAGTATATTCATATCACCAACTAATCTACAATAATTTAGGACATAGAAACTGTCACAAGACATTCAAATAATCCATTCTTCTTTTTCTAAAGATAGCTTGCCAGGCAAGGTAATATACGCCCATTGGTAGCTTTGATTTTGAATATAAATATTTAGCAGTACATTAACAATCACCAGTATGAAATATTCAACCTTTAGTCATACACTTCTTTTGAACTCTTTAGGGCAATACTGAATAATATTGAGTATGAGTTATTGCCCTTGTTCTTGAAAACGTGTTCAATCTTTAGCTTGTGAAAACTCTAGAAGACAAATATTCAATCTTCAGCGCAGTACTGAACAATAAAACCAAATTTGGTCAAAATCCGACAAAAATCATGAGTTTTTACATGCTACAAATTGAATGAGTTTTCAAGAACAAGGGCAATAACTCAAACTAAACATTTTTCGATTTTTCTGATTTTCAAAAGGGTTCATCCTTGGGTGATTACAAACACTCACACCAAGTTTTGTCAAAATCTGTCAAGAATTGTGCCTTCTAGAGTGTTTACAAGCTAAAATTTGAACATGTTTTCAAGAACAAGGGCAGTAACTCATACCAAATATTTTTCGATCCTTCTGATTTTCAGTAAGGTTCATCCTTAGGTGATTACAAACACTCACACCAAGTTTCTCCATAATCCGTCAAGAATTGTCCCTTCTAGAGTGTTTACAAGCTAAAATTTGAATGCGATTTCAAGAACAAGGGCAATAACGCATACTAAATATTTTTCGATCTTTCTGATTTTCAATAGGGTTCATCCATGAGTGATTACAAACAACCATACCAAATTTCGTCCAAATCAATCAAGAATTGTGCCTTGCAGAGTGTTTACGAGCTATTGTGGACGGACGGACGGACGGACCGACGGATGGACATACAAGACGGCAATATAAGCCCCCCCAATTTCATGCGGGCGTATAAAAACTAATGTATTACATTATCACTTTTGTTTCTGAACACAGACTGGGTATAAGATCAAACTATCATTATTTATATCAATAAATCACTGCCTACCTTCTCTGATTGCTGTACAAGGGGCACCTTCTTCATGTTCTAACCTAATTTCTTTTAAAGCAACTAAATTATCTGTTAAGCGAGACTTTCCCTTGAATACCGTGGCATATGTTCCCTACAAAATATTACAAAAGCAAAATCAAAGCTTGCATAACAACCTTGGACAATTTTTATAACATATTTCAGTGAATGCATACTAATACAGATACATACTTGTAACATGTTGTCTTATCCAAAAGTAAAAGCAAACTTATGTCTCAACAGTGATACAATTTCTGGTTGAAGAGCAAGTCAGACTGCCCACAATCGCTGAATTCTGTGTAATATGATTGATTTTGCAACCTTTCGACAACAAATCTCAAATTGTAGTACATGCGAAATCAAGTCAGTGATCTTCAGGGACATCAGACATCATATCTTTATATGAGAGTTCTTAGCTTATTTCCTGCAAATGAGCTGTTGTCATATGACACATGCTTAGTAAGGATGATTACAGGTGATATAAACCAGCTTCAGAATGATCATATAATCAACCTTTTTTTTTTTGTACATTCATAAAATGATCATATAATCCCCATCTCTAACTATGATGTCTACAACATAATACAGATAATGATAGCATTTGATTAGAATTTAAGAAATGCTTATAAACAGTTAATGCTGTGAATGAAGCAAGTGATTATATAGTGTTATATTTACCTCTCCTAATTTATCTAATTTAGTATAAGATTCTAGTTTACCAAATCCTATTTCAGACTGAAATAATAATTATATACATATCAGTAAAATGTGTATAAGTTTTTTTTAAATCTGAAAAATTAATTTATAGACTATAGTTAATTTTTAACTATTTTACAAGTATGTCCTTTCTTTTTGCTGCAATAGATTATTAGAGAAGCACAAGATATACGGATATACCATTTCTAACATTTCTATGTTCTTGTTCTTGTGCTTCTTTACCTACTCCTATTTCTATATGTCTTATAAACAGTAGGTTATTAGAGCTTATCAAACTTGAAATCATTAAACAAGAAATAAGCCTTATTGCATACTTCTGTATTTATTCCAGAAGCTCACTATCCTATATAATTATTAAGATATTGAAACTGTATTCAGTTGTATACTTACAAGAGATTTTCTACGAGATTGTCGTGTCAATTGACCGTCTGGACTAAGAGATAAACTTTGTCGTGCTAAGAAATTTTCAGGAAGACGAATATCAGCTGGTAGAGACAATCTTTTCATTACTTCCTGAAATAATAGATAAGTACAGTGGAATCTCTGCATTAAATAGACACTATGTAAGATATCTAGATGAGTCAGTGAGGTGCAAAGATGTCAGTTTGTACCTTTCCACTTTCCTTCTAAACAAAACAACGATGCCAGGTTATATGACAATAACTTCTATTGATTCTATAGACGTCATTTGACATGTCTGTTATTTGACATATTTCTTACATATGTCTATTGCAACATATTGAAATATATTAAAATGACACATAATATCCTAGTCTCATTGAAGTATACTTATAATATATCATTTATCTTGAAGTATATGATCCTCAGTGCAAGGTTTCAGAGAGTGCTTTTATTGATACTGGAATATATATAAATCTCTAAAAAGATATCTTGTTCTTTAAAATTCTATACATTATCAGGTAAACTTGAGTTCTGTCATCTTTTTAAATGCATATAGGCTCCATAACAATAATCCAGAAACATAGCAAAATATTAGAACCTTTCATGAACATACCTCATTAATTCTACGATTTTTATGTCTTCGTTTGACTGGAGATATATTGTCATCTTTCTCATCTGAAGTTCCTGATATTTCTTCACTTTCACCATCTGATCCAATTCGAGGTATTTCATGTACTATGCCTGAAATAGACAAAATTTTCACATTCATGTGTCAAAAAATGGTTAAAAAATTGTATGTATAGTAGTAAAAATAATCATTAATACTTGATTTACTATACCTGTTGATTTATAGACCATATATATTTTTGGCACCAGAGAAATCTAAGACAGCATAAAACTGTGTCTACTGCTACTTGAACTTCCCTCCGTCAAGTCATGAGCTCAAATAATATAAATATGATGTATCATGTCCTATGTCCTATGTCATAAGCATATCCCATCCCAAAATACTACTATCTGGAACACTTGACTTTTAGTATCATCAGTAAATGCAATATTCTTCTAGCAGGTATTTTTTGTGTATATGTTTATCATATAATTTTGAAATTAGTTAATGTGAAGGACTGCATGAATATAACTGGAGCTGCAAAATAATCCACTTGTATTTTTACTCATTATTTCAGTTAGTAACAGGATGATTTCACTATCTTAGCATATTTTTAACTTGAGGATAATGATACAACAAATAGTCCTAAAATCGAGTCTCTTACAAAGCAACTTATTTCTTCAGATTTTTACAAAAAAGCACATATTTGAAATTTTCAAATAAGGCCTATAATAGGTTGAAATAAATTAGGATGTTTCTGTTTATTTCAATATAAATGACTACATGTTTAACATCATGTATTAAAGGTAATATTACAACTATTTTTATCTTATCATTAATAACTTGTAAGGTTTTTTTTAATGTATTTTAAGGTGAAATGTTAGGATAAAGTTTTTAGTTTATTTCCTCTAATCTGACAAATTTATCAGAAATTGATAAACATTTCTACCATCACCTGCCTAATATTATTACTGTAGTCAACACATCACCATACTCAACTCAGTATCAACATACATTCTATAGGCTACTTCTATTCTGATAAATAACACCATCTATTAATGGCTGTCACAAATAAAACAGAAAGAGAGTAAATCTTTCACCTATTTGTGTAACAAACTATTCAAAAAGGCTTTGTTGGGTGAATTATACAATAGTTTATGTTAATTACAGATAAAGTAATAATTTTTCTAATTTTTAACCTAAGTAGCCAAGCTTGGAAATATAAAGTTGCAAGTCATAATTTGCTAGTCACAATGCAGTTCCTAACTCCAATTTTTTTCCAAATCCAGCAAAACCAGGAATAATAATTGAAAGATGTTTCGAAGCATAACTATCAACATAATTCATGACATCAATCATCAATTACCATGATGTTGTTATTATGCTCTCCACAGACAAACAAAGACAGTAAGGGATCTTTTCAAAATCATTTCATCAATTTGATTCCAAATCCAGAAACACTCTCAATCTTTTTGTCTAAATTTGAGTCATAGGGTTGGAAAAGTTTCAGAAAACTAAAAAGCCTTACACTTGAAGGTCTGCCATTTTGTGTTGGTTTTAGGCATTTTTACTCAGAATTCACCTTGAAATTAAAGGTGACAATTACAGAAATCATTAGCAATCTAAAGAACTGAAATGAATTTGCACTAAATACCAGAAAGACAACTACTAATGTAATTCTATGCCAGGTAAAAAATGAAAACCATCCTAAAAGTGAACCTTTATGCCATGTCAATAATTGGCACCTTATAAACTTGTCTAGTATACCACAGTAAAAGGAAAGTATTGTTAGCTGTAGTGAAGGTCAGTATGAAATAATAAAGGTAAAGAAGAGATGTATCTAACAGTGATATCTTATTACAGATTATCTTACTGATATAGACCAGGTAATGTTATTATTTACATCATATATAACAATAGTCAGACTACTAACATTCTATATTTACAGGTTTAGGTATGATCATATTAAAGTGATACAGTCAAATAATTTGTTCACAAACCAGGTGAAGAGACTTAAATGCCATATCTTTGATCTTTTATATGGGTGAAAGCCAGTTTTATGATCATTTTCATAACAAAATATTGTTCAAAATTGTTTCTCTTTTTTGTTACTCAGTTTAGATTTATGCATTGTGATATATAAGGCTATTTTTATTTGCATATTTTTCAGAAATCTTATTAGTGACAGTTTCTGTGTAAATTTTTTTTTTTTTTTTACAAAATGAATGATACATCTCCTTTTTTTCTCCTCAAATAAACATGGTGTTTAAAAATGATTTAACCCTGTGTGATTTTGATCTTACTTTATTTTGGTTGATACCTATGACTCTATGGCATATTCTACTTTTCATGTTGAATTGCTTGCTAGCATAGATAATTGCAATTTTTTAGGAATACAATTAATTGAAAAAAAAAAGCTCAAATTTGCTGTGGATATGCATTCACCAGATGAACTCTTTATTTAATCACTGAAGATAAATTCCCATGGCACAGAACATTCTAAATCAAATTCTTGTAGGCCAATATTTTTTCACAATGCAAAACATTCTTCTTGTAGTTCAAATTCTGACTTCTGACTCTATACACTTTTTTTTAAACTGTGTAGAGATCAGATTACTAAAATGTTATATTTTTTAATGCCTGAGTTAAAGTAAGTTTACCTCAAATCATATGGAATGAGATAGGAAATCTTAGCTGATATTTTGTTAGTAAACAATCTGATGAAATCTGTTTATTTAGGTAGCGTATGTAGATAACATAAAAAGACATCTGGTATGATGGTCTGGTCGTAATGTAATAATCATATAGGTACAGGTACATACTCATAATGTGAAATTGATTATATCTATCAATTGTTCTTTGGGTTATCTCATTAGATTATTCTGTTAGGGTCACAATGTATATCTTTGTTTCTTGGCATAGATATCCTGTACTTTCAGTTTGCAACATACTTGTCTTGGTTTAAAGTTTGCATATATTGAATGGCAATGATATTGCAAATTCATCTTAGATCTTCTACTAACTACAATTATGAAAACAGGTCAAGGTGTGGAGAAGATATATTTGTATTAGAAGTTTATTAACAACCCCAGAAAAATGCCACAAAAACCATCATTCAAAGAAAACTTGATGAACACATATGAAGTCTGTGTGGATATTCAAGCATGCATGGGCATAGGTAGGAATAAAACAGAATCCATTTTTCAGCCAAAGTCATATTTAAAATATTAAATGATACATAACTAATAATGAAGAAAATCAACCTGTTACTAAGAATATAGGTGGAACTACAGTTGAAATATCAATCTATTTACTATCTTACTAAGTCATCTTACTTATATATTAACACATTCCTTCTACTATTTCATTTCAGCCATACCCTTCAAAATAACAACTGTATTTATATAGTGGTCATAATCTTAACATTAATCTTCCTTGAAGAATAGATCATCATTTTTCATAACATCAACCACAGACCAAAGAGAATACAAATTGTACAGTATGCCTAAAAAACTGACCATAGCAAAATAAAACCTGTTCAGACTAATGTTTCTAATCACAAGGAACAAATTAAAAAGAAAACAAAACAGGTTGTCTTTTTTTTTAATTTCAGGATTCTCCATCAAAAAAAATCTATTTCCATGAAATTGTCCAGTACAACACTAATTCTTCCTAACACGAATTAGGTAATCATATATTTAAGAAATAGCCTAGTTCAATTTTGGTCTTACTGCTGAAATTACCTGTAATAACCAGACACAGAAAATCTTGACCCTGTTCAAAATTTAGATAAGACTAATCAAATTAATGTAGAAAACTTGTCTTCAGTAATATATTGTTTTGTAAAGGATATACTAAATAGAACCTTAACTGGGTATTCTCATATATTTGTATATTATTTCATAAGATTTATATTAAGTCATCCAGTTTTTCTATAATTTTCACAACCAATGACAGACTTGGATTACCGTTCTTCCTTTCTATTAATTGCAGACCAAACAAATCACAATACAATAATAATAGCAAGAATTATCATATATCTATAGGCGAAGTACAAATGGCATATAGGACAACCATATGTCTTTGAGTTGAAAGTTCAAAAAGAGTATGATAGTGCCACTGTCGATGCAAAATTATCCCATTTGCACACTGCTAAATGTTGCCTGTCTGCATTATTCCAATCTGGCTAAATACAAGTAGGACATCTATTCCATTTCATCTATTTATATTATGATTTTATAAAATCAGCCATTATAAAGCAGGTAGAACATATTATGGTATTGGTAGGTCCACACATGGGTATATGTAGTATTATTTAGATTAGGTCAATATCAACCCCAGAGTACTTGAACCTTTATACCAGATGACAGTCAAATATTTAATCCAAGAGATAAAATTTTTCCAGAAACCATAAGATTTTATTATTTTTCAATTAAAGGTTATACCGGTTGTTAAACAGATGTAATATGTATAAGATCAGTATGGCCAGCTGATATTGTAATTAGATAGTATAGGGCCTGATAATGTTGAATTCATAGTGATTACAATTAGACTTAACATAGTTTCAGCTTGACCTTTCTCTATCCATTCACAACCCCAAATCATTCCTAATTCCACAACACACAACACAAGGGCAGTGATCTGTTAAAAGATCAGTCATTAAGACTGTGCTATAATCTTTTTATAACTCAGGAAATTTTTCCGCGATGTTTTCAAGACTTTTGAACTTTTAAAAGTTCTCTTTTTTGTCGCAATTTCGTACAGTATTTCATATTTCATACACAATTAAATATCAATACATGATATCTAGCTATAAGTTATAACCTTAGATAACCGAGACAATCCTTGAAAACATGCTCATATGATTGCTTTTTAAGCTGCATTTATATTTTTTTTTTAACTTGTTACATTCGATTCAACCCAATAATGTCAAGATTCAAAATTTCTTGTTAAATAGTACAAAAACAACATCCAGCGTTCAAAAAAAAGTAAATTTTCTATTGATTCTGCATTTTGATGATGTTTACATATTTGTCTGGTATGTCTGTATCTCAATGAATATATCAACAATATATTGTGCAAGAACTAGTTTCAATATAATAATTTTTTGTGGAATGATCCTTATAGGATAAAAAAAATAGAACATTACCTAATAATTTTGTATCACGAGGTAGGGTCAGACTCTTACTCAATTCATGTTCTTTCTTTTGGTATAAAGCTGAGGTTTTCCATTGATTTGGTGAACTAGTTACAGGAGTGATGTCATTTACACTAGTCCGTGATTTAGAAAATGGCTTCAAATGACGTAACCATGATAGCGTCTTATCATAAATTGTATCCTTGCACAATAATTTTACATCCATACTTCTACGTTTTAATTTATCAGAAGGTCGATAAGATGAATCTACTTCGATTCCACCCTGAACTCGGCTGTTACTCCTATGCCTATATCGTACAGGCTGAGATTCCAAACCCGGCATCATGATAGTTTTTACATATAAAATCAGAATAAAGTAATATCTTCAAACTGTGTTAGATACAATCAAGAATCATGTATACACAACCAGATCAATCCCTTTTAAAATGATAGAATATTCACCATCACATTATCTTCATGTTGACGTAACTAATGTAACTCTAGTCATTACACAACATGCCTGGGAATCAAAGAAAATCTTTATTCAGTCTCCATAACAATTGATAGTTGAAGTTAAACTTGCATGTCTCCTAATCAGACAGTTTTCTTTGAGATATGTTCTACTCTATTATAAATCCTTTTCTTCATCTATTTTCAGTTACATAGATTTCATTTTAACTTTCTTCTTTGAACTCTAAAACCTTTTTTAGTGTATTAATGTGAAAGTGTTCTGTGTTGGCTAAGTTAGTAATTTATAAAATCAAGTCCAATCTAAAGTGAGTAATTTGATTCTGGCATGGTAAATAAATGATAGAAAGAAGAGCTATGTTATGATTCTTGTGATAACCACACACATTCTTTATTCTTATTATTATATTAAATCTCTATACAAAATAAATCTCATTCTTCAAATAATAAGTTCCTTTATCTGAATATTCCTTCTTTCTATTTGTGAAAATAGAAATAATTCTAATCAAAAATTTTTTTTTTGGTTCTCTTGTTTGACACACAGCAACTCTTACTCAAATAAATACATTTTCTAAACATCAAATTATGGTGGAATTCCATTTGTGTGACTTTTTTTTTTATATCAATCTATAATTACTTCTACAAATGTTGTTGATACAAATAAATTTCCTTTAATATATAGCTCACTTTATAACCAATTTTCTGCACAGGTAAAAACAAAATGGTTATCAAAAGTTGTCAACCTTCCTTCAGATTTGTAACTTCAATCCATTATAAAAATATTTATTTTTTTGCAAATCAGCATCATAATACTGTCAAAATCTTTATTATATAATAATCCACAGTTATTCTATTAACATACTTTTTATTTCACAATGAAAATTTCCCACTTGATCTTTATTTACAACGCCTTTTCTAATTGTAGAATTTCATAAACAAATGCAATACTCCCTATTTCCTGCAAATTAATGCCACACAGCAATCTAATATTTCAACATTACTATTCTTTAGAAAGACAAGAAATGTAAGAAGAATTTCCTTCACCACACTTGTAGAGGCAGTTAATTATCAAGTAGCAATTAGTAAACATGTAAATATACTAGTAATACTATACTATACTATACTCTCTTAGTTTGATTAAGACTTATAAAATCCATTCCTATATAAAACATGACTTTTAATACACTGATTCACTTAAACTACAAAAATATCCTTCCCAAATGTAGATAACAATTCTAGTTACTGACTGACTCTACACATTAAAATGATTTATAAAACTAGAGGAGGTAAAGGAAGTGTTGGCAGATAAAAATAGATATATTGGGCTACTTGTGGTTCCAAATCATATAACTTGCCTGATAGTAGTCACTTCTACCCAGTTTCTTACAGACTGCATGATCAAAGAGTTCAAGACTGGATATAAGAAGATTTTTGGGAAAGGTAAACTAAATAATTAAATGTTTGCTCAATTGACCGTGTAGAACTGTAGCAGAAGTCACTTCGGTCATTATCTAATCACTTGATAACCAAGACTAAACATACTGTAGTGTCTAATAGTGAAGACAGATGCCTATTGACAGGTGAACATTTTTCATGTGCTGAATCCACAAATTTCTCATTCAAAGCCATCTCAATCAATCATTTAGACATGGATGATTAAGCTTATAGTAAGTTCCATTGATGCAAAATGATTAAGATAGTTAATTCGCAGTAACAGTGATCCAACATTGATCTCAAATGTAGTAATATGCCACTGACTTTTTGGATTTTGTAGAAATAAACTTTAATGAGATTTCTTAGTTTAGATATATTGAAAACAGTTCAGATTGCAAAGAATTTTAGACACTCTGGTTCTATTAAAGGCTGCAACGGATAATTTTGTTGGTCACACTCTTGGGAGAAAGTCAGAGATTGTTAAAACAGACAAGACATCAAAGAAGTGCATGTCGCGTCATGTCAATTATTTTGGTGTTTTTGAATTTTGAATGGAAGTCAAAGAGATAGTCTGTTATCAGTTGATTAAAGATAGCTTGCCAGGCAAGGTAATATACGCCTTGTAAATAAAAATATTTGGCGGTACAGTAACAATTACCAGTATGAAATATTCAACCTTCAGTCATACAATTCTTTTGAACTTTTTAAGGCAATACTGAAGTTTCATCAAAATCTGTCAAGAATTGGGCCTTCTAAAATGTTTACAGGCTAAAATTTGAATGCATTTTTAAGAACAGGGGCAATAACTCATACTAAATATTTTTCGGATTTTCAATAGGGTTCATCCTTGAGTGATTACAAACAACCATACCAAGTTTCGTCGAAATCAATCAAGAATTGTGCCTTGTAGAGTGTTTATGAGCTATTGTGGACAGACCGACCGACAGACAGGGTGACAACAATATACGCCCTCCATTTCATGTGGGCATATAAAAAGGAAGCCAAAACAAAAGAGCCCTATGAATAATAAAAATAAGAATAATAAACTCTATATTTTACATGGGTCAAAATAAGGGCCAATACATAAGCACATGGTCCTGTCCAATATTCAGCCCATGGGGACATGAAAATTGAAACTATTGTCCTGAAAATATTCCAGGGGCTGTGTACAACCAGACCGTATGAGTATATAAACAAAATTTCCGACTGAAGCTATTGGCCTTTTTATATGTTGATCTTCATAAAATTGATTGAGTCAAAACAGTTATGATCTTGGCAATGTTTCTCTTTAAACAATAAAAAATATCTAGAAATTTTTTGTAACTTACCATTTTCCCTAACCTCTTGTACTGATTGACTTCTGTCTTCTACTGTTAATTGTTCTGCCAGTTCAGATAAACTCTCATCTAGACCACGCCCAGTTCTTAATGTAAGGGACAGTCGTCGTTTTAGTTTTTTCATCATAATTTCAACAGATTATCCTCAAAGGACTAAATAATTATGTTCAGACATCATCATCTTATTCCTCTAGTAGCTCAAAAACCTACAACAAAATACATTCAGATCATTCATTATTAAAATTTGACCAACTCTGACATTTTAAGTTGTCCTAAAATAAGCTCATATAAATCCTTTTCCCTGTAACAGTGCTTGTTTCTGTTTATCAACAATAATTTAACTATTTAACTATAACATTATATATTCCTGTGTCAATTGTAAAATATAGATTGAAAAACATATTATTTATCACACCTACACCAATTACTATAATACTATATTCCAAATATCATACAGGATATATAGAGGAATCGCTGTAAAAACGATTAATAAAGTATTACAAAGGACAATTAAAGAGATTCCAAGGAGCTTTTTTAGTCTATATATGTGTAACTTAAACAGATAGACATATAGCTTTTATTTCTACATTAACCCATCCAACAACTATGACTCTTATCATTCCAGAAAAATAATAAAGTTTATAAATTAATTACATTAACCCAACTGTCTGGAATGTATTTTCATTATCATTATCTTACTAAGCATGTAAAGTTTCAACACAAATTAACATACCCATTCAGATTTCGTGAAACATAAACTATTTTAATTGCAGGGCGTTCGTAAGCGAACGCCCTGGTTTGTTTTTGAATTGATTTTTTTTTTTTTTTTTTTCGTCCACGGCAGGCCGGTTTTCTCGGCAATGGCAATAGGTACGGGAAAACGGACTTCATGGCGTTTTGTAACTCGTGGCTAATCACTGTTTAAATGTAAAACAAAAACTTTCTGAGCAACATTACGCAACGTTGCAACAAACGGAAAATGGACTCTAGAGGGCGTGTTTATCAACCGATTTTGATCGGGTTTTCTGCATCGTATTTCTTGTAACAAAGGACAAATGATAGCAGTTGAAAATTTTCGATTTTCGAAAATTCGTTCATTACTTTTTTTGCCGAAATTAATCGAAAAATACTATTTCGGTTGTTATCGGACGGATTAACTTGAAACTTACGTGGTGTAGACCGCCAGCATAGAGACATAAAAGTACTTATTCAAAATTTTTTTATCACTTCCGGTTTCGATGTTAGTACTTCCGGTGGTATCACTTCCGGTGGAATTGAGTTATGTCAAAAATAACATATGCATTATATTACCAGTCTTAATACAAACTTATTAAACTAAAAAAATCCGCACCGGAAGTAACATGTTGGCCGCCATTTTGGTTTGCCTCATTTTGCAGAAATTGCTATTCAGAGGCCATTTTTCATCTGATTTGCATAACTTTTGTGTCAAACGATACGTTTCAAGTCCGTCTACAATCCTTAGGCAGCATAATTTTGATTTTCGGTTTTGCCTTTTTCGTACGACCGGACGTTTTTTTTCAAAGTTTGAACGCGTATATCTCATGACCTTGACCTTTGATGACCTTCATATTTACTGTGATGATAATATGTGATCTTGTCTATCTGATGACCTTTTGACCTTTGGGGTCAGACAACTCTTTCCGATTTTACAGGGGTCTAAAAATGGACCATTTTGAGTCTTTGCAGTGCTATATCTCCGTCCCTAATAGAGATATGGCGATAATTCTTTCGATTATTAGATAAATCGGCTAATTAGATTAACCTGGCTGTCAACCCCAATATAAATCAAATTTTAAGTAGTTTTAAAGACACCCTCCCTTTTATATTTCTTTAAAATGTTTTGTGTCCATTTAAGCTATATAAATAGGTTCTAGGATGGATTGAACCTTGTTATACTGTAAGTAAAGCTTACAGAAGCACATTAAAGGCATACCCCCACTTAATTTTTATCCAAATTTCACCAAACTTGGTATGTATGTGTATAATCGAAATCTAAATTTGATGGATATATCGAATTTGCGTAGTGCGCATGCGCATTGCCAACTTTCTTATTTATTAACCGATTTTCATCAAACTTGGAATGTATGTGTATAACCCAATTCCAAATTTGATGGAAATATTAATTTTTGTTGTGCGCATGCGCATTACTAACTTTCTTATTTCTTGTCCGAATTTCATCAAAATTGGTACGTATGTGTATAATCCAATTCTAAATTTGATGGAAATATTGAATTTTTGTTGTGCGCATGCGCATTACCAACTTTCTTATTTCTTATCCGAATTCGACCAAACTTGGTATGTATGTGTACAATCCAATGCTAAATTTGATGGAAATATTGAATTTTTGTTGTGCGCATGCGCATTACAAACTTTCTTACTTCTTATCCGAATTTAATCAAACTTGCTATGTGTGTGTATAAACCAATTATAAATTGAATGGAAATAACCAATTTTTGTTGTGTGCATGCGCATTACCAATTTTCTTATTTCTTATCCGGATTTCATGAAACTTGGTCTTTATTAATTGACAAATATTCTTTTATTCCTAGTCAATATACTTTAAACTCCAGGCACTTTTGCATGTTTGCATTTAGAGATGCAGAAAAGTATTTACATCAATGTAATTGCAATAGACTATCTTCGTATGTACCTGAATGTTGTAACACGCCCTGCATCAGTACTGTTATTAGAACAGTTCTAGTTCATAAGTGATTTCAATACATCTAACATTTATCTATATTGATGTCTTGCTTCCTTGTGGATATAATTGAAAATTTGCATGTACTTCCTTCGACCATGCAAATTGTTTTTTAATGAAATGTTGAACACTTTCAGATAAATACCTAGTACCGGTATGCTTTCTGAATCATTTAAATTGATTGAATAATTTCCATATGGTTGGCCTACATTACAATTCTTACAAGTGTATGGAAACTCAGCTCTACTTTCAACCTATTCTGTGCACATGTATTCCATTACTGTCATGGTCACATCACACTTGACAAGAGTCCAACTCTTACAAACTGACTGGTGATTATTCCTACAGTTTCCTAACATGAAACTCACTTAATAGATACACTAACCATTGTCAATTCAATTTCAAGTCTAAAATGACAATTAAAAAATAAAAACTTGATTGCAATTTAATTATCTACAATTTCAAACTTCTGTCTTCCTCTTTATTCTTGGATTGATCATCACATAAGCTACACACTATTATTATTAGACTTAAATAATCAACATATTATATCATAAGCTATACAAATTATCTGATTATAAGTATTAAAAGTTACTGGAGCTATTTTGACTTTTTGACATTACCACAAGCTTACAACTGAAAACTTAAGTTTATTGGACCTAATTCATTGTGAAACTTTCATGACAGATAAGTCTTACATCAACTTAATATCATTATTCATAATATATAGGCCTCAAAACAAACAAAATGTCAATGAATTATGACTCTGTCTAGTAATATCATAGCTCAGTGACGTACATAAATATGTAATAATTATGTTTGTTAACTGATCAAAAAGAAACGATATATATCTACATATGTATAATAATAAGCCTAGATACAGGCCCATAGAAAAATAATAAATAAAACTAGGCTAGGCAAAGATCAAATTTTTTTTTTAAGAAAATGTCACAAATCGATTTGGCTAGAGATTGCTTGCGTCACACAAGCCATTATTTTCATTCTTTATATTGGGGACAATACTCTATTCTAATATTTATATACTTCAATGCTTTAATATCATCTTGGACTTTCCGATTACGAACAGTCTGCTTAGACATTCTGTTTTACTCTCACCTCAATATCTTGTTTGCCGGCAGCCATAGTTCTTTTAGAGGCCGCTTACTTCATATTCCCTTCGGGTCTACATTGTTTTTAGGATAAAATCGTCTTGAATGCATATCAATCTGTGGTCATGTTGAAGTCTTTTAAATGCAATAAAGAATATGCTTTCACATAGGCTATGATCAGGTGTTTTGGTTAAAACTGTTTACAAATTCATTGATATAAGCGACCGTTTCTTTTTTTTACATCTACTTCCCTTCCTTAGGACAATTCTAGTAGTATACAATTCTTACTCGTCAGATAATCTTGTCAATGATACGTTATTGGTTCCCATAAATTTTCGAAATCAATACATGAAACGAATAATTATCCGTAAAAAAAAATCAAACTACGGATAGTCTAAACAAACTCCCGAAAGACCAAAAAACACGCAGTAGCGAGTGGGAAGCCAGCCTATCCTACCTACCTATCTACCCCAACCATATATAACTCATCGACCCCAGTCTTATTTCTAAAAAAATCAAATTATGTTTTGTATTGTTTTTATGCTAGCTAGAACTTGCACATAAAGTCGCAGTCGGCAAAAAAAAAAAAAAAAAAAAAAAAAACAGTGGCGGTGTGCGGCTGCTCAAGCCTCCTGAGACTTAGCAGGGCACATTTTGCAAGCTGGAGGAAGCGTCAGAGAGGGAAATTTTTCAAAAATAGAATGGATTTGGTCAATATTTTTAGAGGCATGAACACTGGGCATATAAGAAATGATGTTTTTAAATTTCTTATAATGAAGTGGGGCTACTGACCGTTTTCTAGCACCGACTAGAAAACGAACGACCAAATAGGTAATATTCAATTTGTAGAAAAGCTTATTACTTACTGTCATCAACCAACACATTTAAAATAGAAAATGATAGGAATATCAGGGAACACAAAGTCTTGTAACGAGAAATATATTATTATATAATGGGATATAACTCTTGTTTGCTTTACAAAACCTTGAGCTTTTTCTTGCACGGGTGTGTCTACAGGCTACTGTACAGTTCTAGACAGTCACCCAAAAACATATAGGGCCTAATATGAAACTCGATAGAAAGTGCGTTGGAGGCATTAAAAACATTTGCCTACAATTGCAAAAATCGTAATCCGCCTCTGGACAATATCGAATGACACACACAGAATGATGTTTGAAGGGTGTAGTAAATAACAGCTATACACATGCACAATCAGTAATAGCTATAGCACCTGAAATTTTGAAAGAAAAACGCGCATTATCGTTGCTTAAGTTGCTCACCGATTATAATGTTAATGTATATGCTCTGCTGTTGGGGTTAAACAGTTAAAATCACTGCGTTACGATTTCTATGTAGCTTAGGAGGGTGTATAGAGAGTATAGCTTACTCATCTAGTCAGCAAGGCCGTAATAATTCTTACGTTTCTTATTCTCCACAAGAGATTATTTACATTATATTCTATAAGCACTTTTTGCTGTTACTTTATTCTTTTCGAAGTGCAGAGACCAATATCATTTGACAATAATTAACATGCTTCCCATCTATTGTTTCTTCAAATATATATATCTTCTGAAGATATCGACATGGACTGTTCTCTATGCTAAGAATGATATCTCGACCAAAACAAGTAACTGTTTGAATAAATCGATTCTTGTCATTTATAAACAACATACCAGCTGGGAAACGGATCAATTTTTTAGTTTGGAATGTTCAATGTAAAATGATTAAACTTTGTCATTCTATGGACTTTTAAACAATCTAGAGGATGGGTGACAGTCATTTGAATTTTTTTTTACTTATTTACTAAAGTCTGAGAATGGCAATAGACACAACAGTGACATAGTTCCAGGCAACTGTGATTGTTCTTTGACCTGTCATTTCTGTTTTTGAAGGATCAGAATGTATTTCCAATTCTAATTTTGCTAAATTGACATGTAAAAATTGTCGTCTTTCAAAGAGTAAGTTAGTTTGTGCCATCTTGATAAAAACATACCACCAATATTAACGGAGTTTAATTCCCAAGATGTTGTCTTTACATTTTCAGATATTTTTGTTGATGTATTTATTTTTAAACTGTAAATTAGTGTAAAGAATGGCAGATACTTCTGAATATATACCAGTGTTGCAAAGAAAAGTTATTATTTCCTAAGTCCTCGCTATTCAAGATTGCTGTACATGTACATGTCTTTTCGTAAGATATTTTCTCACAAAACGCAGTCAGAAGGTTGTCCTTTCTTCGTAACCTATTGTCTGAGGTTAAATTGAGACACAGGTCATTTCATATGAAACTACGATTGGTTCTTGAAAATAAAACATTTGATTGTGGTTGGGTCATTGCTTATCCACCAAAAGAAAGAAAAAAAGTAGGACATTGAAACGAAATAAAAGAGATGTTGGAATAACTAAACATATAAGGAGCAATGTATTTCATTCAACACTGCAATTTAATACTCCTTGTTGATTAATTTGATGTCGAGTTGCGTTGTGCATTTGGTATTCGGATAAAGTAAGAAAAAAAGAGAATAGCCTACATACATGTAAAATCAATATTCAAAGTAGGCTATTATGGGCCTTTACCTACAATGTAACTAGCGATAAGGTATAACAATAATATAAATTACGTTTGTGCTTTTCTGAATTTGAACATAGGGTCATAAGGATGGAAACTGTCACCATATTACCCATGATTTTCTGGTAAGTGTTCTCAGACATTGCAAGGTTTAAACCCAGTAACAATCCCCAACATTACAAATTTAAGAATACCCAAACAATTATCTGAAGAGGGATATCCAAAGAGTCTTGGTGTTTATGTTTACATTTACGTACAGAGCATGAACAAAATAATCAAAAACCACAGTTTAGCAGACGATAACACCACTCGTTAAGAAGATATTCATTATAATATAATGTAGGGTGACAAAGTGATTCTAATTTTAGATTCTATTGATTTGCAACTTCAACATGAGATGAAATGAGAGTTTGAATAAACTATGTGTATTTATATACCTGCTGTTTAAATATACCTGGGTGTAACCACACTATAGCTTTCATCTTTTTAACAAAAATGACATAAATTGCCCTCCTCTTATAGTTTTATTGTGTGACTCGATAGTGGCTATATACGTAAATGTTCTCGTGTAACTTTTTATATTGTGTGTGGGAATTTATCGATCATTGTGATAGATTTTAATCTACCTGTGTATGTAGTTTCGCTGTGTAGACAACGTACACTGGCAGCCGCAGAAGTAAAAACGACAGAACTTATTTATACCGCTCTAATGTTTTACTAAGACGGTGTCATTGGAATTTAAAGCTTAAAAGGTTAGTATTACTCCCATAAATGGCCCACATTCATACATTAGTAAGACACCCTAGGGCTCCAATAAATAATGTATAATAAATATATACTTGTCGAGGCATTTGTTAAGACATTATTTTCTAGAACTTATTTTTTCATAATGAAAATTGTACATAATATTTCATGCCATTTTAATTGAATAATGACTATATTATCTGTCCATTTAATTTGATTCTTGATTCTATTATATCAAACGATATGCATAATAAGTATCTCCACTCATTGGTAAGTATATTATTACCAAATTGTGTATTTTATAGGTCTATAACGATTAATCTATGTTTTATATTTTGACAATCTGGTGTCATATCATTACAAATATACGAACTGGCAGTCTGCCACGTCTAAATATCGACACATTAAGATCTTGAATATAACATCATGATTACTTTAAGACTATCCAATAGCTTTGACAAGTATGATTTCATAATGATATACCGGGAAACTAACGGTGGTAAACTCAAAAAGAGAGCGAGGAAAATATATAATAATACATAATATATAACAGATCAAAACTATTTTAGTTACTTGTTATTGCTATTGAAGAACTGTCAATTGTATTTGATGCCGTAGTGGTAGAAATAGAATGCCGATCTGGTAACAAAGGTGACTGTGTAAAAGTATTCCTGTTATAGGTACTGCAAAACTGAAGCTACATTGATCAACTGACTAAAGTTGAGTTGTATTCTGACATGCTGTCGGTAGAGAAACCGTCCTACTGCTCGGAGGATTGTTTGGTTGGAAGAATGTATGCATTACGCTTCTTGATTGATTTCCCCTTTAGCTTTGTCTCAGCTTTCCCTTTTGAAAGCTCTAATATTTGTGAACACAAGAAAAGGTTGAGTTTATCCAATATGCTGTAGACAATTTAGATCACAAAATCCATACCCTGAATGGTAAAAATACATATATTGCATTGGCACCAAGACCGACCAACCTATCCCCAGGTCGCATCTATATCCACGGTGGATAAATTCCTATGCATTATCGAAAAGAAGAGGGTGGCGGTATGGCGACACTGGTATACCAGAAAGTGGTTAACATAGATAGTACATCATGGTAACGACTTTATTATCACCTTTGAACAAATAATGCGTAAATCACCGAGACTTAGCCCACAAGAAGTGTTTTGAATGATATAGTATTTAGTCTTAAGGGCTTTCGCAAAGAATGAGTAGGGATCATTAGGCACCTCTTGGGTCTTGGAAGTAATCTATGAATATGGTGGTACACATGATGACAGACAAGGCTATTGCAAGAGTGGTGGCATATCCTTGTTGGTGCAGCACTGAACGCTTTGATTTTCTCAGTCATATTGGTGTGCCATTCCCTAACTCCTCTATGGAGCCACATGAAGCTGATAAGACCAATATTACAACGCACCAGATGATGACAGACGAAATCGGACACTCATCTTGTTGCACTCTACAAATAAAGTGATGAAGGTTCACTGTCTGCAGAAAATTCAGATAAGCTGATGCGTTAAGCGTGTTCAAGGAGCTTTCCCAGGCAAAATCTTGAAGTCCGCCATACTACAGAAGATGGTCAAACAGGGCGTTGGCAACAGGGCGATGTACTTTGAAGCTTTTATCAGAATGCATCTGATTCTGTGATAAGTTGACGAGTTGTGGCATGGGAAGGGGAAGACATAAAGCGTCTATTATTGAGTCATATTGATGCCGTTCATAGCTAGTTTTAGATTACAGGAACCTTGTTAATTGTATTGAAATAGTTGAAGCATCCTGGGAAAAATACTTTGGTTAGCTCGAGTCATTTAAAAACCTAAAATATCATAAATGATGGTTATTGGGAAAAATGGCTGCCTTTTTGGTCAGGTTAAGCTATTTAAAATGTGTTTCATTCGATTTCTTCTGGTTCAAGAAATTTTATATATTCAATGACCAAAGTAATTTAGAAGCGAAAATATTGAAGAATATGAAGTTTATGACGGCCAAGTTCAACTTTTCAACTCATTTGCCGTAATTGTTGTTATTTTTGAGTCATTAAACTGTCATAATTTTGGACTGAACTCACACAGAAAATGTTAAGTTTGAATTTTTGACAAATTCAAATTTATCTCAGCTGATCATCTATTAATTAATTGGATATGTATGCATATCTTAACGTTTTGAAAAGAAAAACGGGGAGAAGCATAGTAACATATGATCACCGCTCTTCTCTAATGGTTGGAATATGGTTAATATATTTAAATCATAGCCAACATCATCGTCAGCTGGACTGCTGATTCATTTCAATGGCTTGTGACCCATCAGAACTAGATATGAGTCTTAAACTACGTATGTGTTTAAAAAAAATGAAAAAGCTTTATCTTAGTCTTTTAACATATTCTGAACATTCTTTTCTATAATTCTATGAGGCGTTTTAATTCATTAAAGATGGGTTTCCTTATTTTTTAGTGTCAAAATATTTGAATAAATGATGTTTCTAATAAATTATCATGTATTCTTAATCATATCATTGTGTTCTTATTGCATATAATTATATTAAGAGCTTTTACCAATCATATATGTCCATGTATGTACAGTCTGGATGGGCAAGAAAAAGACTTTTTGACCTTTCTTGATCGGTCACTCATTGGCATTCTGTTGGTAATTCTCGTCTAATTTAGATAATTATGAATTCATTATAGACATGTGAGACAAACTGGTAATTTTCCAAGTCATTAGAACACCTCTTCTTTCTATTTGTATAAGTATTAGCATTTTCATTTTCATAAATGAAAATAAGGGAATTCATCTTTAATTCAGATAGAGCTCTCCCAAAATCGTTTTGAATCGGTACAAGTTGACTTTTCTTGATGTAAACTCGTGCACATCCGACGACGATTTCATTCAAAACATTTACACAAACTGTCCGTGTTTGAGAGTACAAAGAATAATATAAAATATACATATTATAATTAATATCTACAACTTATAACACTTTACATTTATGACTTTTTCTCAGACCTGAAGGATCACTTATAGAATAAATGAGACCATTACCGAATCCTTTAAATTGATAATAACTTAAGTTTGCAAGTGGTTTGTCTTCTTGACTGATCCATAGTCAAACCTCACTGGCATTGATCTTCTCTGGATTATTCATACCCATTTACAGATTGGAAGACAACACCGACCTAGATTAGAAATTAGAACCCACGACCAAAATATGTTTGGACATATTAACCAAACAACCAAGACTATAAAACACTGAGAACCCTTGACCACAGATGATACAAATAGTTATACATATATATTGTTTTTATGGTCCAGACAAGCTGTTACCTACCAACCATTGCAAGATTTGATTTTAAATGAAAAACAGTAATAGAAATGTATCAAAAATCGATGATGGATTTTTATTGGGCGTCATGCCTAGTCTATTTAGTTAGTTAACACAATCTATATTGTGAAAAAGTAACTAGTATACATTTAATAGTGTAACGGAATTACACTTCTCAAATCGAGTAACAAAGTCTTCGGAATATTGATAGATGCGAAATTCACATGGACACAAATGGTGATTACTTCAAATTTTACATCTCTGTACACAAATGGATTTGAAGGCTCAGATTTCTACGCTGAGCTGTGAACATTATTACTGATTAGCATAGCTAAACAATTCGTGTTTCGAAGACTTATACGATAGATTGGTCAAACAGATAGCGAACTTGTACCTTTAAGTGGCGACCCTTGGCAGTTTTCTATCCAGTTGAGACCTTAAAAGGTTTTTTTTTACATTTCAGGGTAATCAATGTACCAGATATGGCTGAAGCTAAATAGAAATTGTTATGGTTGGTGTTTTCTCGGCCGTTTGTCGGCGAATTACAAGAAGACGACCCATTTGCTCTGGCCTAAATGATACAGGCACAGAATACTCTGAAAATAAGGATCAGAATCTAAAAGAATGTCTGTCAACATTAGATCTTGTTTCATTGGGCGTAGGGAGTTGTTGTGGAACTGGGATGTATCTATCTTGTGGTCTGGTAACCATGACAGCAGGGGGACTAGGTGCTATTATAGCCTTTTTAGTGAGTGGAATAGCAGCATTACTTTCAGGCAAGTTAAGATCCCACTTTTGGTGCAAGGGAAAATAATTTTTCTGGCTACGAAATAAGGCATTCAAGCAGATCTTTTAAAAGTTAATTTCAACTGCTGTATCAGATTAATATAACGAGTGTGTTGACACCTGTCGTTACTTTATATAATTGGGTTCATGATAAACAATTCTGATGTCACTGAATGATAATAGTTTAAAACTGTGTAACACAGTAACATACTGTGTTGAAGAGGCACACGCTTTGTTGAAAATAGAATGGTGACTGTATCCTTTCCCTTAATGTATGTGTTAATATTATGAAGTAAATTATGTTTTTTCCCCATAAAATGTCAACAGAGAGTGTAATCAATTTAACATTGTATAATTGAATTTCCAGGAAGTTGTTATGCAGAATTGGCTTCTGTTTGCCCTAATACTTCGGGGTCGGCGTACATTTACAGCTATACAACAGTTGGAGAGCTGATTGCTTTTATTATAGCATGGGGGTTGATAGCAGAATATGTTATTGGAGCAGCATTGGCATCAGTTGTATTGAGTACTACTATAGATTCAATGTTTGATTTTGTTTTAAAAGATTATTTATCTACATGGGGATCAATAGGAGGTAAATGTCCCTTCTTTTAAATCAATTTATCTATCTATACATCGACTGTAAAAATAAGTATCTCTAAAGTCCTTATTTGAAATACTTGTCTCTCAATTATCATATCAAGGCTTTGGTCATGGAGTAAGTTAGCCGTGATAACCCGGCGTTCGGATCAGAAGAAACCCCAGCCCGACAATTGGGACAATGTAGTTTTTCAAGCAAACTACAAGGAGTCCATCAAGACGAAGGACTCCTAAATGGTTCAACTTTGAATAGATACCCAAATAATACGAAATTTGGCTTTTAACAAGGTGAAAATTCTCAAACACAAGCAACCAAAAAGTGTGTCGGAGCAGCTCCCAAAAGTGGAATTTTATTTCTGGCCCTTAACTTGTCGATAATCCAAAGCATATAAGATTAATATTTTTGATTCAATGTCATGCCATTTCTTAAAATGTGAGAGAATCAAAGGCACGAAAGTAACTTTATAACACAAAATCTATTTTGAATTACAGGACGGGAATATTTTGATGTGCTGGCAGTTGTCATATGTGTGATATTGACCATAGTTTTGATTAGCGGCGTCGAGCTTTCTGCTTCCATCAACAACATTCTCAATCTGATTAATTTGTCAGTTCTTATATTTTTTATTGGTATCAGTATCTATTATAGTAAGATTGAAAATTGGACTGCTACTGACCGATCTTCTACTTGGGGAATTAAGGTAGGTCTTCTGATGCCTTAAACCTCACACAATCCTGAAGACCAAAATTCACGAGTAACTTTTTTCACATGTTACTGTTATCTCGAGAGCATATTGTCTCATGGGATAAATTATCTCTATCGTCCGTTTTTTTTCAGGTTCTAGCTGAGATACCGACAGCCTATTTTGCTTTCATTGGCTTTGATGGAATTGCTTCTGCAGGTGGCGAAACTAAGAATCCCAGTAAATCCGTACCCAAATCTGTGATTTTATCCATTACTATATGTACTTTGATATATGTATCAGTATCATTATGTCTAAGCTTAATAGTTCCGGCTAGTCAACTACCAGAAAATACCGCCATGATGGATGTTTTTGTGTTAAAGAACAATTACTACGCAAAATATTTTATATCAATTGGAGCAGTTTGTGGATTATTTGCTGCTGCATTTGGTTCTATGTTTCCGTTACCCAGAATTCTTTGTGCTATGGCTAGAGACGGACTCATATACAGGTAATTTTGAGCTTTTATCCTGTTTGTGAAATGAAAGGTAATCCTTAAATAGTTATTGGATATTGGATAAATAATTGTAGTTTTAACTGGTTTTCGCTTATAGCACATTTTCAAAGAATGGACTCAAGCAGATGTATCTTATTATTCGTACAATAAGACAAGAAAAGAAGCAGAAAGGTTGTGACAGTACATTGTTTAATTAAAATTACGAAATGAATGAGAAAAATTTAAATATGATTTTAAATTTCTGTTATATTTTAGCCATTTTGGAGAAATATGCCAGAAAACCAAAACACCCCGACCTGCAACATTATTAACTGGTATATTATCTATATCGTTAGCTGTTACTATTGATCTAAATTATCTGATAGAATTGGTTTTAATGGGTATGTTTTTTAAATGATTTACGGTAAACTGATATATTTCATACCGGTTTTAGTGATATGTTCTTGATAACTAAAAAATAGTTATTGTCGGTTTTAATTATTGTAAAAGTGTAAACTGATATATTTCATTCGGGTTTTAGTGATATGTTCTTGATAACGAAAATATAGTTATTGTCGGTTTTAAGTATTAAGTGTAAACTGATATATTTCGTACCGGTTTTAATGGGTATGTTCTTGATATGATTAAGCGTAAGCTTATTTTATATATACACCATACATAGTGGATTATCACTGACTATAGTTTTCAATATAATAACTGGAATAGTATCTTATTATAAGTATAATTATTAGGTAAATTGAATCTGTTATAACGTTATCGTTTGCAGATGGCCTATTTGAAGAATATTATTATTTTAAGTGTCATCAATTATTCACCACTGTGGTCATACTATTTCTTTCATGCTATAAAGTCACCACGATGCTACCTTCTAAAGCCATCAGTACATACTTTAAAACAAATCTCTTTCAGGGACACTCCTTGCGTATATTTTGGTAGCTGTTTCTGTTCTAGTATTACGTTATGACAAGTATAGTAGTAGTGGTTATGAACCCCTAGAATCATTAACTGACGTCAATGAAGGTGACGAATTACACTCCAACAACATTGATATTACTGATATCGACGTCGAAAAAATCTTAAAACCAACAGGTTTTAATGAGATCAAACATAAACGATATTACAAAAAGGTCTTTCATCAAATTCAGAGTGTATGTAAAAATTGTTTACCGGAAGTATATAAATTGAAATGTTCAATGTTTATTATGCTAAGTGTTATATTATGCATCCAGGTGACATTGTGTGTTTTTATAGTGCTTTTGATACGCGGAGTTCTGTCTCCAAATGCTGTGATATTAACAATATTAACTTTTCTCTTTGTTGTTTTGTTGACGTTTATGATTATTTTATCAACATTACCACAGACCATGTAAGTTGAGTTTCGATAGTTTATGAAATTGCTTTTAGAACGATTTGTTCTACGATGATTATTAATAGATGACATCAATTTTTTTTGTTCTTGTTGTGACTCTCCAACTGAATCTAAATTACTTATCTGCTTTCTAAATATCTTAAATTATTTACAGATCGCATCAATTTTTTCAATCTTAGTGTGACTTTCCATATTAATCTTAATATAGTTTCTTACTATCTATTTTCGATCCGGATGTGATACATAGACATATTTAAACTGATTTCTAATTATCTTATATTGCTTATGGATTCCATCAAAGTTTTTGATCCGAGAGTGACCGACTGAATCTAAAATTACTTCCGGTTTGTAATAATCTAAAATTGTTTACAGATCACATAAAAGTTTTCGAGTACCAATGGTGCCTGTACTGCCTTTACTGGTTACGTTTATGAATATTTATTTTATATCATCACTATCATTGTATTCGTGGATTATTTTTTCTATTTGGATGTGTATAGGTGAGTGTTTGGGTACATAGAGGATATGGCATTATATTATATTATAGCCTATTCAAATTGATATTTAATATTAACATTTTAATTTTATCCAAGCCTTATCAAGATTATCTTTTTTTGTCAATCCTTTGGTATAAGTGATATACAGTCATAAATGAAGGCCTATACGACCTGGAAAAATCTATTATGAATTATTCAGTAATTTCTAATACTATCAAACTCTATTTCTATGAGAAAAAAATGTCATTGAACACAATCAAATACCATGTGGTGTTCAATCGCATACGGAATTTTGTAGAATCATCATTTTCCAACAAGTGAAAAAGTGCTGACGTGGTTGGGCCCATGCATAGCTTATCAAATGCCAAAAGAGCATGGTAGAGGATGGTAGACCATTTCCTTTATGAAGATGGTACCTCTTCTTACATTCTGAGGAATTTCTTCGTGATAGAGTTGAAATAAATGAATAGAATTAGCATGAAACCTTGAAACCTAACTGTTCACCTTAGCCTTGATATTATGGTTTTTTTTGCAGGGTTTATTATATATTTTACGTTTAGTATACGAGGCGAGGTGTTAAAATCAAAGGATTTCCAGAGTCAGTAATGTGTTTGTCTTCATGGATTCGGGCTGTATTAATTTTTGTGTCAAAAGAGTTGACATCTTTCAACACCTGTTCTGTTGCAAATGACGCTTAAAGTTTAATGCCACGTTTGTTCTCAATAAAATAAAAGTTGGCCAAGTGTAACGACCAGTAATGGAACAGTAGTCAACGGAGTCGAAGCCGAAATAAGCGTATAATGTAGCTCATTTGAATTAAATATCATTATTTAAATGAATTTGTTATTTTGAATTGATTTTTATGCTATGTTCTACATTTCAAAGTGTAAATATTGGAACTTATTCCAAAAAAATATTTACTTTATAAACAATAAATATTACATATAAATAAGTTGTTTGTGAAACAAGATTCTCACTCAATCCCACATTTGTGTCAGCTTTAAATCATGGTATGCTTTCTACTAGTTCCAATTTTACCATTTATTCCATTCATAAATTAACACCAGACTTTTAAAAATCTTTTTTTTTTGTGCACTTCTGTGTTCTATTTAGTTGATTAGGAATTAGTTGTATTGATCGCTTCTAATGACTTGTGTTTCTCTTTTACTTTATTATCTCCCCCTTCGGCTTTCTCTTTTTCTGTCGTTTTCTTTTTTATCTTCTTCTTTAGTTTTTTCAATTACAACTTTGGTTTCATTAATTTTCTGAAATATTCAATATTTTTACATCCCTTAGAAAAACGAAAAGTTATTTTAAGTGAAAATTTCAAATAACTTTTGTGGAAATGTGCCCATATAAATATAAGATAACTTGCGAGGCAAGGTAACGTACGCCCACTGGCAGCTGTCAGAAATGATAAAACAGTCTTTAGTGACCAAAGTACGAATTTTCTCATATTGAAGAAATTTTATTAGTTTGAATTCAATTACATATATATATATATATATATATGCCAGTTATTCATGCTGAATAATTCCACAAAATTTTTAAAAATCAATATCAATAACCCAAATACAACAAATAATTAAATCACACAGCTCTAATCAAGGGCAAAAAAGAACTTTTGACGTGATTTTACAAAGTCAAGGGCAATAACTCAAAAAACGGTCATCAAAAATATGTCAAGTTAGAGCTTGTCCGAGATCTTATCAATTCCAATGATCACACCAAGTTTCCTCAAAATCGGTTGAAAACAGTAGCTTGTGCTCACAAACAAATTTGGAAGCGTTTTACAAAGTCAAGGGCAATAACTCAAAAACCGTCGATCGAAAATGCCTCAAGTTAGAACTTGTCAGATTTGATCAATTCCAATGATCATACCAAGTTTGATCAAAATTAAAAACTGTAGCTTCTCGTTTTTTAACAAAGTCAAGGGCAATATCTCAAAAACCGTTCATCTAAAATATGTCAAATTCGAACTTGACCGAGATCTTATCAATCTAAAGCATCACACCAAGTTTTATCAAAATCAGATGAAAACTGTAGTCTCTATAGTGCTCACAAGAAATGTTGACATATTCATGTGGGCGTATAAAAATGTCACCTATGCGTCTGTTCACAAGTTCTAGTTACCAATCAAGATGGCACCATTCTTGTCACATTTGGACGAATCTTGTAAATTATAAAACATGAGTGAACCCAAACTGTCTACCGTGACAGTGGCGAATCTACAAGGGAGCCATGCAACTCGAAACACGTCAAAAAACGCAAAAAATATACGTGTATATAGGCCGTTTTAAGGGTATTGAGCAATATACTTACTTTTAACACTGCAGTTTTATCGATTACGATGGTGATATTTATGTATAATTTTAAATAAGTTATATCGGTAACATTATAAACAACACTATTCAATCCGTCATACACCATTCTAGCTTTAGTATTCTGCATCATCTGAAATCTTTTTTTAAAAGAAAATAGTTTTAAAGCGATCTTTTAGAATCAGATTTCTTAAATAACATCATACAAATACATGATATATAAATACAATTCAAATACAATGTCAAACGATGTGTAAGGAAAAGAATGAATGTTTTGTAATAATTTTAATCATATTGGTTTTATCGTGGTTATATAGTTAGGATTATAGTAAACTTTCAATAAATCACATTTCTTGGCAACGAACAAATTTCGAATAACACAATTTTCTGATTAATTTCTGGTATCGTGATTCCATGTCCTCTGACTTGTATCAATGATCATCGAAAACCAGGTCGAAAATCCATAGTTTCTACCTCTATCCGTGCCGGGATCAGCCCTTATAGAAGCCCTGGCGTGTGATCACGTTTAATATTTATCAGGAAAAAGGTTTAATATAGGATTGTATGTAGAGAATGATCTATAATTCTTGTTTCGTTCAATTTATTTTTAATTTGGGTTAAAATCCACGCCCGTTTGTTTTTTAGGCAAATGGCATCCCAAAAACACCCAAAAATGTTGTTTGACCATCCCTTAATTTGAGTTTTCACATATATGTACGTAAGGACTTGGTTGCATAAAATGGCCACATTTTAACACTGATTGCCATTCTCTGATCTTTGACAGGTAAGTTTTATCATTAAAAGCTCTGTTGATTTATAAAATATGTTTCTAACATTTTTCTAGTTAAATTTGGAATGTCCACGTGGTCACTGAGTCTCAGGAGAATATGATTATCAATAACTGAAATACCTCTCTGGATTAGTTGGATTAGTTTTATCTCGTTTATGACCAGGTGTTGCATATCTACTATATCTCAATGGATAACGAACAGTCTTTAAACCTTTTGCACGAATTCTGAAAAAAAAAATAATCAAATACATTACATGACTTTGAATCACTTGTACAGCCAAAACAAACTCTAATCTCCCAAATATTGATTTTAACTTTCAACATTACTCGTACAATCAATAATGCTCGGCAATCATTACTAAGTATATCTCATAATTACCCTTACGAGTTCAAAGTTGATGATGTATAGATATGTGGGGTGCTACATAGTACAGGTTAACAATGAATTTTGACTCATATCACAGACACAAGACAATGATATTATGAATTATGAAACAATTTGACCAACCTGTCTCTATGGTTACCATCTTCGCCACCCCAACCAAAAAATGCATTGGAAAATCCATTGGTCATTTCTACATGTGTTTTATTTAAAGCCGAGACACCACCATAATATCCTTCAAAAAGTAATCTATATAGAGACATAAAGAAATAATATATACATTACATCTAGACATTTTAATACAGAACCTGAAACATGTTATTACTTAAAGTTTCAATCTTCAAACAAAATGTATATCAACCTGCGTCCTAACTAGTCTACACTTGGATCGAGACAAGTTTAACATTAAAAAATATATCTTTATCAATATAAATCTCTATTCTTTCTTTTATTCAATTTACATTATTTTTTTCAGACTCGTCAGCAATTAATCCAACGTAGAAGAAAACACTACGCTTTTCAATTGACTTTTTGATTTTTTGGGGAAACTTACTGAAAATGAGACTTCTGTAAAGCCACAGCCATATGTTTGGGTTTATCTTCACATTTATATAAGTTAAAGTCGTGAATGGGATACATATCAACATCGTGAAATATAAAACAGGTATAATTATCTATCTTTAATGACTCTAGCACACCGACGTTCATCAATAATCCACGGTTAAACATTTCTGTACCAGCCTGTTCAAGCACAAAAAGAGAAATAAAAATTATATAATATATAAAATAGCCAAAAATATTCTGTTCTGCTAATTCTTTTTGTGACAAATAATATTCAAAACACGGTGCAATCGCTTTGATTAAGATATTTCTAACCTTTGGTTAGCTAGTTTGAATGTTAGGTAAGAGTGGTTGTAACAACAACATATAATTGAATTTACGAAAGCACAAGCTGAGGTGAAAATTCAGCTACATCAACTTGATTTTTAAAAAGTAATGAAATCAAATTATAAAGTAATACTAATTACAAATGAAATAATTCTAAAATAATAGAATATATATATTAATGTGAATGAAGTTCGTCGTTTCTGTGACCAACATCCTATGAACTGAAGAGAGAGTATTAAATTAAAATGGAGAGGAACCAAATAAAATATACATATATATATAATTACATATACTGATATAAAAGTTCTATTGAACTATGGGTTTAAGTCTACCATGGACTAAAATATCATTAAGATTCTTATTGCGTTTAAAAGCTATAACTAAATCTTTTTGAAATATATCAGGGAATTTTTGTTGGATTTCCCTGTTCAGTTCCTTAAAAATTGGTATGGCTTGGCAGGCTGTGCTACTGAAAAATACAACAAATGGAATAACTTGATAATCCATGTGGACATTAAGACCATTTGCCTGTATTGTTTTCAATTTGTCTATCCAGAAATTTTCTCGAAGAAGTCTGTAGGTTCTTGTTGGGATAGCGCTTTGTTCATGAAGTTTTTCAATAGGTGTAATTCGGCATTATTATAGTGTGATCTGACTGGTTAAAATGTTTAGCCACAGATTTGTCAAGATTATGATTTATATCGAATCTATGGCCATTGAATCGTGTTCTTAATTTGTTTTTTTTGTTTCACCAATATATTGTTTATGACAGACAGTACATGATATTGCAGCTGCCACACAACATGTTTCTGTTTTTGGAAATTTGGCATTATTATAGAGGTATTGGTGAAAAAACAAGGGTAAGGGTTAGCTCACTTGAATGTTACTGTCTGGTTAGCTCACTTGAATGTTATTGTCTGGTTAGCTCAGTTGAAAGTTGCTGTCTGGTAAGATTACTTGAATGTTACTGTTTGGTTAGCTCACTTGAATGTTTCTGTCTGGTTAGCTCACTTGAATGTTACTGTCTGGTTAGCTCACTAGAATGTTACTGTCTGGTTAGCTCACTAGAATGTTATTGTCTAGTAAGCTCACGTGAATGTTATTGTCTGGTAAGCTCACTTGAATGTTACTGCCTGGTTAGCTCACTAGAATGTTACTGTCTGGTTAGCTCACTAGAATGTTACTGTCTGGTTAGCTCACTAGAATGTTTCTGTCTGGTTATCTCACTTGGATGTTAGCCTACTGTCTGGTTAGCCCAATCGAATGGGACTGTCTGATTAGCCCACTTGAATCAGACTATCTGGTTAGCCCACTTGGATTGGACTATGATTCGTTACGGAATTCTTCTATGATACTAGTACCCGTTGCAGGACATGTAGAATTTCAATTTCACAATTCAATCAAATTGACCAATAAGAGGTTTTGAGCTTTAACTGTAGTATTGAAGAAATTTTTTTTTTACCCACCCTCAAACCAAATTACGTCCCCTCATACATTCTAATTGATACTGCCAAAAATAGCCCTCCAAAAAAAAAAAAAACATCGAGTTTTAAATTTCAGACCAGTCTGTTTTAAACATTTTTACATACAGTTATGATCGATATTTTAATTGTATTATTTCACACATTCTGGAACATACCCCTGTTTAGAGATTAGTAAGTGCATGTATTGTTTCATTATAAAAAAACAAATATCACGTACCTGTTCAACAACAAAAATGGTAAAATCCAACTGTTGTCTCTTTAACATGGGTAAAATATTATATAAAAAGTCTAATAAATGTTTCCGCCTGTCTCTGTAAGCTATGACTATTGCAACTTTCTGATCAGCTTTACAGGTGTTTGGTTTAAAACGTCCACCAGGTTTCCATGGTTCATTATGTAATTTCTCAATATCTTTCAGGTTGCCTTTAAAATGGTGAAAGGCAAAATCACCAACTGAAAAATGAGATAATTAAACTGAAACTATTGTTTGATTTATAAAGCGGTGCTTTTAGTGTCGTGCTGGAATGAAAATAAAAATCAATTATAATCCCCTTTCCGAAAATGTAAAATACAGGAAACTCTTACTAAGATATGGTGATGTCTTTGGACAAGGTTGCAAATTGTCTAACTGTATTGTTTCATTTTTTTCAATCAATAATACGGTTGACGATCTATTCTGTAGGTATTCTATAGATGATAAATATTTGTGCACAGTCTTATGGTATATCATATAATACAGCGCCGTGGAGAGTACAAAACATGTCACCATTACATTTATCTGAAAAAAATATTATTAGTCCAATTTCAAATACATTGACAATTAAGCAGGTATATACCTAGTAGAGCAAGTGTTTTCGGGATAGCTTCACCCAACGAATGAAAAATTCGTCGAATACGCTTATGCATTTAGAATATGTTTCCAGTTAGTTTTGTTAGGCTGTGGTCACACATACGTACGTCAAGCGTCTGTTTTTCAATCCGTCAGTTGAATACGTAACTAAATCAAATGGAACCTATTGGATTGCATCCGTGTGGTCACACATAGATGTACGTCGAAAAAAATCGTATACGTCAAACTTTCAGTCCGAAAAAAATGAGAATTGTTACATTTTTTGACGCTCGATAAATCTGACGTATACGTTAAATCCTGAATATTTCAATGTCAAGGAATGGTGATATAAAACTTCACGATGACGATACCGAGAAATTAATTTCTTTGGTGCAACAGAACAGTGCCCTATATGATAAGACTAAAGTTTGGAAAGTCCTTAAGCTCCTTGAAGATGGCTACCCTAGCAGCTAAAATGAAAATAGAAAATTTCAAGATAGATTTTCAGAGAAAAAGGGCGTGCAAACCACCCCCCTACCAAAATGACCTTGTAGGATATACTGTCTGCTTGCATCATATATTTATGATATTTAAATTATTTTCAGCGGACGTGATGTGATATGTTTTTAATATCTTCTTTCAGTGGAGACCTGGAAAAGGCGTCCATTTCATTGACTTGTTGTGTTTGGTATTTACTGAAAGGTGTTTGTGTGAAGAATATGAAATCAATAATTTCTTACGGTTGTCTGGTTATCTAATACGGACTGGCCCACGGAATGTACATATGGAAACGTACGAATGTTTGACCACCCCTTTTCGCGAATCGTACACAGTTTCGCATTCGTTTGACCTATACAATCCTGACGTACGTATTTGTGAAGACGGCTTAACAGCTAAAAATTTTAATGGGTATACGTCAAAATAAAGCTGTGGTGGCACCAGCCCCCCATCCCCACATTGTGGCACAAATAGGGGATAGACTGACTTACTGAGATAACAACTGTCTAGGTTGAGATTCAAAATACGGCAGCTCTGTGGAAGCGCGTGGGAACAGACCTAACGTACTTTGATCTATGTCGATCAAATACCCTATTCAAGTTGACGTATATACCTAGACGTAGACGTTTTTCAGGTGTTCTGGACGACAATCCAGCATACTTTATAAGGTTTTCTTTACTTTAACGCTATAATAGCGCATCCGATATCTATTCTACCATTTCCCCTATAAACGCTTCTAATACGCCATAAAAGAAAGCTTAAGTGAGAAAACACGACACGGCAAATGCTTCTGAATGCGTCAATATGCGTTTGAGATAAGCGATTTACGCACGCACAAAATATTTCGATGACTTCGCCGTACTGTGCTTCAGCATAATTTTTGCTTGTACAAAACTTACCAACTAAAATATTTGCTTGTACAATACTTACCAACGAAATTTTTATATAAAAATTTTTGACGTCCATATTTTCTACAAATATTTTACAAGGATATAAATACAACAAAGGAAGGGTCAGCACAAACTGAATGATTTGAGAAAAATTTTAATCAATGATTCTACTCACAAATCTTGAATTAATCTAAACAAATGAATCGGCTTGAACTGCAAAAAATCAGATCATTCCCTTGGAGATGGGACATGATGTGTGAGGTGGAACTCTTCTATGAATAATCACAAGGTGCTTAGCCAATAACCATATCCAATAAATTGTCATTAGCAAGCTCCGAGTTTCTGACCTGTAATACCTATTTAAGTTTAACTATGTTTCATTTCAAAGCATACATGTTATATTGAAATCCTCTGTTTCGTTCGTCATATTCTTCTATGGTCGCGTGATAGAGCATGATAAAAATGTTTTTTTTTTACCTTAGTGTAATTCGACATCATTTTTTAAATTTTCCCTTGCCTACACAATCCAAATAACTACAATTCTAATCACGTATTAGTTAGATTATAATTATACATTACATATACGTAGCCTAATCGTAAACCTCTCCGTCGATATCGGTTAAGCCCTCAGGTATTGATTATATCGCCTAGCCCTATCTTTACCGAAGTCAAATTTTCAAATTTGACCCAGAGCCATTTGAGAATTATCAAGCGAATTATAACATTCAAAGTGATATGTCTGGTTTAGATACTTCATATCATAATATATAAGTAAGAATAATATAAAACTGAATAACGAAAACACAGGTCATATTAAAGTTATAAAAAATCATTAAAAATATATGCTGATATGCATACAAGGTAGGGGGGCTAAAAGGTCGTTGCTTTCTGTTTTTGTAATGCTAGGTTTCCACTATCACGATTCGTTTTATTTATAGTGGACAACTCAAGCTTCAAAAACGTTGATCTGGATAGATCTTATATAAGGCAAATTCTATTCGCGCTATCTTGCAATCAAACCTATTGAAACAAAATTGTACATTAGTAACTAGGGCCTATGTTTTTTTACCAAACAAATGAGACAGTAACGTTAGAAAAAAAGAATACATTTTAAAAACGAAATGATATATATATAGTGCATGAAAGAATTTAAAACATTTAATGCATATAAGTAATATACACATCCACATTCGGCATCACAAAATGTTTAAGCTTGAGAAAATTATCCCTATGACTGTGTTTATCATCTTATGAACTGATACCTATACCACTATTCAAAAGATAAACGCGAACAGTTCACTTTAGTTTAAGATTTATATTGCTTCAAATATTGTTTTATTCCACCGCAAAATAGAACAAATTGTTCTTAGTATATCTTCCTGGATACGTATAAAATATACCCTTATTTTCCTATTGTTAATTGTTTTTGAGAATATCAAAAGAGTTGACACAGGAAATGTTACTGCATTCTATGAATTACCCCCTCCGACCGTTTGACCTATTCGGTCTACCATGTCTATCTCTCCTCTCCTTCTGTCTATCTCTATGACCTCCATCACGTCTTGGATCTCGATGTCGCCTCACTCTACATTTTACGATATCGTGAGCAATTAAGTCCATTGCTTCTTAATCTTCTATTTCGGCATCAATTCCAATTTCTAGGAGCCCCACTGATTGTTTACCTTGTCCGCCTTGCCCTCGTTTTCTTGCGTTATCTCTATAGCCAACATTGCCACGGGAGCTATCTCGGTCCATTCTGGTCTTGCTATTTGTGTCTATCTTAGTACCCTCGTGACGGCTAATTAGAAGAGTCACGGTCAGAAATACCACCAATATACTGATTCTTAATAGATTCATCTTCAATCGATACAATAAGTAATGCTGTGGGTGAAATGGGTTAACTTATATATCCTCGTCTGTTTGTGTTGGTTCCCGGATTCTACATTACATCAACAAACTTATTACGTTTAATTTATTTGTTATGCCTTCATGACATTGACCTTATTTTTTTTACCAGCATCCGTGAAGCTGCACACTTTGTATGCAATAATGCCTTGACACATTTTATGCTTCAAATTAAGTAAGAGTTTAGAATAATTAAATTAGAGATTCATTCCAACAAGCAATCTTATTGTTCAATACTTCATACTTCATTTTCACTAGTGCATCATTGACTAGTGATATTACTTGAATTGTTAACAAATAATAATTCTTTTTATATCTCCATCTAAATCTTGGTCACCGTGGGAAGGATATTATGCAGTTTGCATGTGACAGTAAAGTATATGTTAAACCATCAAATGATGGTACGAATATTCTACATAATATAGAATAGTCGCATGCATCTTATAGGTCATCTTCATAATAGGCACAGTAATACTTAATATAATCAGTGTAAACGATTATAAGCTTTCTTTGAATAATCTGTAGTGATTTGGAACGTAAAGTAAAATTCTTTGGCACAGTAAAATGTGATTTAAAGATGCTTATACATGGAGATTCTGCAATGCATTCCTGAAGAATAGTCCATTCTAGCAAACAGTTGATGGAATAATTGTTTTTTGCAAAGATAATGGTTCAAGTGGGAATGATTAATGAGTGAAGTAAAATGCAGAATTGCATGAGTACGTACAATATGATAATGAATGATGGTGAATAGACTTTGTTTATTATTACATTAATTATGATGACAACAAGATAATCAAGTATCACCATATCCTGATCATCTTATCATGACTGTTATTAAGCGTTTGCAGGTCTCCTTGTAATACCTGATTTTGTACACTATAGTATATCACTATTTGACGAATGAGCAAATGTTTCAAGTCTTTACTCAATGTTAATAGATGAATAATATTTTAGTAATGTTAAATAAAACTAAGATTCCATATACGTGTCATGCGGATCCGTCATCGTCATGCGTCATGCGTTAAAAATCGAAATGGTTGGTTTAAGAGGGTATGATTCCATATATGCGGAAACAGTATCCGTCAAAAGGTCTCCGTCATGCGTCAAAAAAAAAAAAAAAAAAAAAAAATCGCCGATTAGCGATTTTTGACGCTTCCGGACGTCTTTCCGCGTGGAGATCTGCCAAATGTGACGTATTTTGTGTAAGGGCCATTTATGTCCGCATGACGCATCCTCATGAGGCGTATATGGAATCTTAGCTTAAGCCTACAGAGCTTTTACTTACTTAATTTCTTACAATAAGGACAAGAAAGCCAAACTTATTTTTTGCAAGTGCCATGGATACATCGGTAACTGCTTAATAGAGTAGCTTTAGTGAGTTCATTTGATTAAAGAAAAATTTACCGTGCAGAGAAATCTTTTATAGTATTTTTTTTCATTCATTCATTTCATTAGTGAAAAATCGCTAATGGTTTTACCAACATTCATTCACAGAAGAAATATAATGATGATAATATGATAGTGAACAGACATTTCTCTTTCGATGTTTTGGGTTGATTTCATACTAACACGACTATAAATATTGCAAATTTGTTGTGTGAAAGTTGTATAAAAATACCTTCATTGACTAAATGGTTTATTTTACACAATAATCTGGCCCTCAACTCACTTATCATTTATAATATACCAACATGAAGATGAAGGTTATTAATTATATTTCGTTATTTACATTTTTAAATTGTCACAACATTACGGATGAAATGCTTAAACGGGATCTACGCATTAGGCCTATTTTACATCCGTGTTCAAGTCAACATTTATTGCAATATAGGAAATAATACAACGTAGAAATCCTGCTTACATTACATTTTATTCCGGGACACCCCTCTATGATAACCTGGTGACACCATTATAGAGCATATATAAACAATGCTCAAACTTTTAGTCACAACAGTGGCTGTATACTAAAAGTAAGATGAATCTTAGTAAAATCTGTTTATTCGTCGTATTCCTGACATGTTTGATAGTTTTAGTCGGTAGTTGGAGTAGATCTTCAAGCCGTGCGAGGAGTAGATCTAAAAGCAGATGTAATGGAGGGAGTGGTTGGCGAGGAAGTCAACGTTCTCGACTTGCAGGAAACGGTGGCTCTATAGCACACCATGTCGACAACAATAATGAATCTGGAACAGATTTTGTTGAAGCTTCAGACCTTTTTCACCACAATCGACCAAAACGAACTGCATATCCAGATAGACGTCAGCCCAGAGAAAGGAGAGGATGGGGTAGAAGAAGCCGACGCGATTCGCGAAGATCGAGTAGAGATAGGAGGGACAGGGGTAGAAGAAGAGGTTGATCGGAGATATTGAAAGGTTAGATTTGTTACAAATTAATAATGTTTTGTCACTTCAAATATGCTGAACATCATAATTTATAACCTGTCTCAAGCTGTCGTATCTCATTCTTGCGTGTGTTCAACACAATATTGAAGATTGTAGACTGGCCGTAGAAACTTGCGCATACACATAGTACAAATATACAGTCACGTAACCTAATTTCCTGCATCTCCGGAAATGATAAATAATTTGATTTTCAAATACTCAATGAATTACTTATCAACAGCGTTGGGTGTATATTTTGGTTACACTTCCTTATCGTTTATAATTCATGTGCATAATAATTAGCTCGAGCTCACTTTACATCAGGCAGTACATACTTATTTGGACATTAGCCTACATCCATAGATGAATGCTTTATTTATTTATTCCAGATTCCCGATGTCCACGCCATTAGTTTATACTATTTTTGGAGCCAGTTGATAAATAAATTTGTTTTGTTTAAATATGTCTGTGATATTTTAATTTTATTTTTTATGATACTTGTAAATAATGATATATTTCAACATGTTGTATTAAATAACATTTACAAACAATTCGTGTCGATCTTTTTTATATTCTTGTATACATATGAAATGTATATACGGATCTCAACACAGTGTTTGCAAATCGGAAGGACATTATGACTTATTACCAAAGAGCTAACGTTACTCCTCCATATTTCTATGCGAACAAAAGCTTTTTTTGCTACTTATGTATGGACATCTCCCAATATCGACACTTTAAGTCAATGCGTCTATTTTTGGGGTTGTATAATGGCACTTAAAAAAAATTGGGTTGTAGACAATAAAGATGTTTTAATTTTTAATCCATCTTAAATAATAAAACAATTCATACTGCCTATAATGCACCAGAAAGGGATGAGGGGAAAGGTTGAACTCCTCTTTCCCTCTGAACGTCAGTAAGATATATCTTTACTAATCTTCTCACCAACACCAATCTTTTATTGACGTTAATCCAATTGAATTGGAACCGCAATTTGGTAGAGTAAATGGGATCATATTACCAGCTGAAAAGTGGTTAATTCGTATCAGATCCTCTAATGCAGAAACACCGGAACAAAACACAAAGATGCGAAGAAAACATACAACCAGATAACACAATCAAGGTTTAGTTTCGGGCACTACAACATTTGACAGTTACAACATACGTGTTCAGTGCCACCCAAGCTTACTGTGAATATAGTGATACAAGTACCACGACTAATGAACCGTTGACAATATTTTTATTCTTAAAAACAATTATTAATAAATACAAAAGTAAAAAACAACCCCTTTACATATGTTTCGTTGACTTCTCTAAAGCGTTTGACAATGTGTGGGGGAAAGTTCTTAGAAATAAACTTTTAAAACACAATATATCAGGAAATATTTTAGACTTGATTTCCTCTATTCTAATACCCCCTTATAGAGTTAAAACTAAATCTGGAGTAACGGATTATATTGCAGGTGTTAAACATATATCTCATTTATCCTTTGCTGATGACCATATTTTATTCTCCCGAACACCAACTGGACTTCAAAACTCAATAAATCAGACTGGAAGTTCAACCTTAATCTAGATAAATCCAAAATTATGATTTTCAATTCTGTTAAAAGATCACGGGTCCGTTTTTTCTTTCCACAGTTATTCAATCGAAATAGTCTCCTTTTATACTTATTTAGGCCTTTGTATATCAAACAACTCGACTTTTAAATGCGCTATAACCGAGCTAAGTACAAAAGCCAGGCGAGCTTGGTTTAGTGTAAGACAAAAAATAAGTACCACGGATCATCTTCCAACCTCTACTCTTTTAAAACTATATAACAACATTGTCAAACAAATAGCAATGTATGCATCTGATGTTTGGGGTCTGCAGGTAGTTCATAGTAAAAAGATCATGTTTAACAATTGGGACAAATTAGTTCACAATACAATCACTATACGCACAGCTAAGTTCATACTAAGTATACCTAAAGATAGCTTGCCAGGCAAGGTAATATACGCCCACTGGCAGCTTTGATTTTGAATAAAAATATTTAGCAGTACAGTAACAATCACCAGTATTAAATATTCAACCTTCAGTTATACACTTCATTTGAACTCTTTAGGGCGATACTGAATAATATTGAGTATGAGTTACTGCCCTTGTTCTTGAAAACGTGTTCAATCTTTAGCTCGTGTAAACTCTAGAAGACAAATATTCAATCTTCAGCGCGAGAATCATGCCTTCTACAGTTTCTACGAGCTACAAATTGAACTATTTTCAAGAACATGGGCAATAACTCATACTAAATATTTTTCAATCTTTCTGATTTTCAATATCCCTGGGTGATAACAAACACTCAAGCCAAGTTTCAATAAAATCTGTCAAGAATTGTGCCTTCTAGAGTGTTTACAAGCTAAAAATTGAACGCGTTTTCAAGAACAAGGGCAATAACTCATACTAATTATTTTTCGTTCTATCTTATTTTAAATAGGGTTCATCCTTGGGTCGTTACGAACACTCCATCCAAGTTTCATCAAAATCCACCATGAATTGCACCTTCTAAAGTGTTTACGAGCGTTTCAAGAACAAGGGCAATAACTCATATTAAATATTTTTCGATTTTATCGATTTTCAAAAGGGTTTATCCTTGGGTGATAATAAAAGATTTCAGCAAGTTTTGTCAATATCCGTAAAGAATTGTGACTTGTAGAGTGTTTTTTACCAAGTTTTGTCAAAATCCAGCAAGAATCATGCCTTATAGTGTTTAAGAGCTAAATTTGAAAGCGTTTTCAAGAACAAGGGCAATAATTCATACTAAATATTTTTTCGATTTTTCTGATTTTCAAAAGGATTTATCCTTGAGTGATTACGAACACTAACATAAAGTTTCGTCAAAATACATCAAGAATTGTGCCTTCTAGAGTGTTTACAAGCTAAAAATTGAACGGTTTTCAAGAACAAGGGCAATAACTCATACTAAATATTTTTCGATTCTTCTGATTTTGAATAGGATTCATCCTTGGGTGATTACGAACACTCATGCCAAGTTTCGTTAAAATCCATCAAGAATTATCCCTTCTAGGGTGTTAACGAGCTAAAAATCGAACGCGTTTTAAAGAACAAAGGCAATAATTCATAATAAATATTTTTCGATTTTATTGATTTTCAATAGGGTTCATCCTTGGGTGATAATAAACAATTTCAGCAAGTTTCGTCAAAATCCTTAAAGAATTGTGACGTGTAGAGTGTTAACAAGCAATTGTGGACGGACGGACGGACGGGCGGACCGACGGACACGGGTGAAGGCAAAATACGCCCAACATTTCACGTGGGCGTATAAAAAGGCCTCAAACATTGGATGTCTATCAGAATTATCAATATTTCCCTTGCAATTAGATATTTACCACAGAATGATTATGTATTTCAAAAGATTTCTTGATAACTCCTCTTCAAAATAAGCCCTTATTAAATACACTCCCTGTAAAAAGATAAAGACCAAGGTTTGGGCGCAATAAGACTTTATTATAAAATGTTAAATCATCGAATACCCCTCACACCTAAAAAAAATACAAAGTAAGATAAAATGAGCGAGGGGTAATCCGAATATTGTCCAAAGAGCCCAAACCAAATAGTATCTCTCGTAACTCCCGTAGGTTTAGTCAACACGAACCAAAGAGTCTTTCAACTTCTTCAGGAAAGGTGTGTAAGTTAGGGAGACATTTTTTCCATTTTTTACGTAAGAAAATGCAGGCCAATGAGGGGGAGTGGGACAGCAAAGGAAAGCTTGCAAGCAGTGACTGGACACAGCGGAGACTGTGGTATCAACGGGATAGGTATCTGCTTGGGCTTAACCTGATCTCCCAAAGTGAGTCAACAATATATCTTAGCGCCCATTTAGGTTCCACCTCAACCCAGTAACTGTCTGGCTATGCTTACTGATTGACACGGAACGGTATGCCGATTTCAGATCAACCTTGGCCATGTAATAACCCTTTTTTACCAATCTAGCATCCACAGACTGAAAACGTTTCTGTCTGCGTAACATAATCATTCACAGATTTACCTGTAGGATAACTAAAGTCATGTATCAATCGAATACCACTGTTAGACTTCGGGATGACACCGATAGAAATGACAATCAAGGGTTTGCATGAAACTAATATATAGTTCCCATGAACTGTTTCATTGACAATTTCACTCGTAGCTGCCTCATAATGTTCACATCTAGGCGAGACTGTTTTATGAATAATTTGCACACGGTTTCACCTAAAGACGTGATGGGGTTTAGTCTTCAATGCGATGTTGGACTGTAAATGGATTTACGACCGGAAAGCTAGGCTGGAATCCGCTGACTGCATTCGTACAGGAATGGAAGTTGGTCCCACTGTCGGTGTCCAATTCGTTGCGAGCTACTTTGACAATTTACGCTGGTCTCGCTTCATTCTAGTGCCATCAAGTATCGATCGAGGTAAAACCCTATTCTAGAAGGATAGAGGTTGTTTCCCAGTCTAAATTTTTTGAGGATGCAAATACCTTTAGTCTCTGGAGTTCAGTCTGTTGACCACTGGGGTTACCAGGAATTTCCACAGGCTTTTCAATATTGTTGTTGCCTTGATTTTCTTCTGGAGTTTCTTGGTGGCATCTTAAAAAGGCTTATTTATTTAATTATTGGAAACTGCGCAGATATCCTTGTAGAACCAGCGACGTATCAGCCAGCAATAGCGAGATAAATTTAAGATGGTAACCAGCCAGGGTATCTGTGAGTTTGGGCGAGTTGAAGAGAATTATATAATAACAAAATTGTTGTATTCTTACAACACATAAACTTGAGGTTCGCCCATGCTAACAAGTCCAGCACGTGCGGCAGATTATTGGAAGAAGAGTAAAGGCCCCATATTGACCCCATAAATTCCTCACCTAAACAAATTAAGCTCTCATTGCAAAATTCTTTTCATTCCTTAATTTATCATAACTCAATCAACAGCCCCCACAATAAATTGAGATCATACTGTTCTGTCAAGCCCTTTATTTCTTCTCCCAACTCATTATCTCAAGCGTATCAAAAATCCCAAATACAAAACTGCATTGACCTCATCGAGATTAACTACACATCAATTAGAAATTGAGAGAGGTCGGTACAGACAAATTCCTGTTGATAAACGCACATGCCAACAATGTGATATACCTTTGGTTGAAGATGAATACCATTTCCTCCTGATATGTCCTAAATACAATACCCTTAGGGGAAAATATATCACTTCTACCAATTCACATTTAAATATTCCTTTGTCAATTCATGTTCTTTTTGATCCGCTAACTTATAGTTTGGATCTAGCTGTTTCTAAATTTATTTATTACGCACTAGAATCCAGAAATAGATAGGTTTTTTGTATTACAATATTATATGTAGACGAATTACAACAGCAGTACTGATAAATATTCCTTATTCCTTTGGTGTTTTATTCCTTTATGTTATCTTAGCATGTGGGAGTCTTATCAGACTTAAAATAAGATAGTATTAATTTGATTGATGTTGCTGTTGCACTTATAGTGTATATTTGTTAATGCTTTATTTTGTTATGATGTTGCTTTTTTCAAACTTGTTTATGTATTCACTATATTTTTTGTATAACTAGTAATTGATGTCAATGTGTCATATTTGTATCACTTATTATGTATTATCTTGTATCATGATGTATGCTGCCCAAAAAGGACGAACAATACAATAAACATCTATCTATATATTATCTATCGGGATTCAAGCCTCTAGTGTTTAATTGGCTGCAGACTATCTCATAATTCAAAACCCTTCTTCTGGTGGTAGAACATTGTTTCAACATAAATAGAATCAACTAATAAATGGTTCTTTATAATAGATAAATTTTGATATGAAATACAGATATAAGTTTAAAAAATCAAGGTCCAGAACAAATCAATACAGTTTAAGAAAATAATAATGAATAATATTGTGCTTATGTAGACCAATCAAGAACATATAGCATGTACATAAATACAGTATATAGCTCTCAACGTTTGAAAAATTATAAGATAAAGAACAAAGGCAATAATTCATAATAAATATTTTTCGATTTTATTGATTTTCAATAGGGTTCATCCTTGGGTGATAATAAACAATTTCAGCAAGTTTCGTCAAAATCCTTAAAGAATTGTGACGTGTAGAGTGTTAACAAGCAATTGTGGACGGACGGACGGACGGGCGGACCGTGTTTAATTGGCTGCAGACTATCTCATAATTCAAAACCCTTCTTCTGGTGGTAGAACATTGTTTCAACATAAATAGAATCAACTAATAAATGGTTCTTTATAATAGATAAATTTTGATATGAAATACAGATATAAGTTTAAAAAATCAAGGTCCAGAACAAATCAATACAGTTTAAGAAAATAATAATGAATAATATTGTGCTTATGTAGACCAATCAAGAACATATAGCATGTACATAAATACAGTATATAGCTCTCAACGTTTGAAAAATTATAAGATAGATTGTACTAAATCTGCCAGTCACAAGCCCATATTATGTTAATTTACACGCTAGACCTGCAGATTTGCCAATAATCCTTCGAAAAATATCTGAAATACAATTTGATTCGCAATTCCTCGTGAGATGGGAACTTAAAAGAAATATCGTGTTGAGGTGTAGGTATGAGAGTAGTAAATCGGGGTAAAGGTGAAGACAGAAAAGAGGGAGGTAGAGAGTTAAGATTGGAGAAAAGGAAGGGGTGTATAGAACCAGAGTTTGATTTAATTCAGATTAAAAACAATAATTGAATATATAAAAGTAACCTCAGTGATCAAATAGACTCACTCAACTAAAACATTTTATGCAAATGATTGCATGAATGTAGTCCAGGCTATTTTTAGAAATCTTCTTTCTCTCTCCCTTTTAAGGTTTTTGCCTGCCTATTTTTGGGTAAAATTTGGTCTAGATTTGGAATTTGATGTCTGAAATTGCATTATCTTTAAGATTTGGTAAGATGATGAGAGAATTAAAGACTGAAGGATAATTCTAATAATAGTCGTTTTGTGAATTGCCAAACTCTAGCGGATGGGTATAACCGGTAGTAGTCTACTTTAAATTTTAGTAGCTCAAAATTTTCTTGGTCATCACGTATTGAATTTTTTAGGAGACATTAAGGATTTGTCAGGCTTTCATTCGACTTAATATTGGAAAACTTTCAATGATATTTCTGGAAGGTTGAATTTTGTGTGGGAAGAGATGGCCAATGAATTAGTGGAGTGAGTCCAAATACAATTGCAGAGAGTTTCTTACCTTGAAGCAAAACGTAAATAAAACGTTGCTATTATAATTCACATATCTGAAAACTTAGATTGCAATTCAAAATGTATTGAAAATCATAAGAACCGAAAAATATTTAGTATAAGTGTAGTATCCCTGGTCTTTATTGCGAGCTAATCAACGCTCGTTAGTCCCAACACATGGGTATCGCCAACAATTGGTAGAGTGGAGTGGCTCTCCCAGGTTGCTCTATTCTCGATGGGTAAAGGCTAGCCAAACGGTAGCAATCCTGAAGACAAGATTCTAATAATATATATCCTTAATAACAATCAACCCATATACATTACAGCTCAGAATATATATTATAAAAAGTCACCACTCTTGACCAGGGGACGACTCTCTTACCCCGAATCAATGAATCTGTCAATAAATACATATATCGCTCCGAAAGGAGTCACTGTTCCATCCAAAGGTCCTATTCCAACGGCTGCTAATAACTAACTCTCAAATTTTGTTGGTTGGTAGATGACAAGTTAACGTTAGCTTCCAGCGGATGCTGATATCGCAAACAAGGATGTTGCTGGTAGGCGTAGTGGTTGGTAGTTGGATTTGTTCAAATTGAATGATTCTGTGTTGTTGGTTTGGTCGTTGATTCTTCGTTAGATCTGGTCGGTTCGAATGACATGGCGGTGAAACTCGGCCCTGGATGGTGTGGAGTGAGTTACTCGATCTCCTTAATTCTTCCAAACTCGTTTTGGTCATGGTATTTCTTGTTGATAGGTAGTCAAATGGTAGTCGTTGGTTTGGTTTGATTATATTATAACCGTTGGAAAACTAGAAGGTCTGAAAAAAAGAAAGTGAGAAAAGAGGGGGGAAAATAAAAGGGGGAAAGATATTCTCTGATGTTTCTGGATTGAAACTCTCAAATAAGGCGTGCATCGCCGTATATAAAGGGTCTAGGTCACATGACATATTCCTAGCGACACCTATCAACGACAACAATAGGCGAACATGACTAGAAAATCGCGACTGTAAGAAACTTATACCAAACTTAATAATGTATAAAAGATAAAATGATACTTATCCTAATTATTGAATCCTACATCTTTTGCAAAAGGAAAACCTTTGATCATGACAATGACATATATAAAATGCAATGCTAAAAATGATATGGGAAAACTTAGGGATGCGTAGACGAAAGTAACACATAACCAGGCGCTCAATCGGAAGTTAAAAATATGAACAATGCTAAAAAGGACGGATTGGATTTGGAATATGAACTGCTGGTTATTACATTGCCCACGCCTCCACTAAACTGCGTCTCGCATTTACACAAAACATGAAACATTAAAAAAAGTCCTATAACAGCACAGTCCTCGGCTGGTAATATAAAGATCAACAGTCACTACACAGTACATTCTCCGGCTGATAACACAATCGCATTCACATTAAACATCAACACCATTTAATAAAGTTCTCTACATATGTGGGGCGTCTCGATAGTCGACCTCAACGAGTACGGAATCCGAGATTATCTAACTCACTCGCCCGATCGGACTCAATAATCTCCTTGTTTACGAATTCACGAATGTGTTCCTCGTTCTCGAGTTCATTTCCTGGCTCGATATCATCGTTCATTTCGAATTGACTCGGTCGGATTTTATATTGACGCAACCGATCAAGATGAACAACTTGAATAAGACTGTGTAAGGTCCACTCCAATACTTCTCGATTTACTGGGGATTCCTTCCTTCTTCACAGGAGTGTATAACCACACTTTTGAGTTCACGTCAAAAGGAGCACGTCCATGAACTGGATCATAATAATTCTCCTGCCTCTTGAGTTGCCCCTCAAGAAATTCTCTTGTATAGGAGTGAGCTTCCTCCATCATGGTCCTTACTGCTTTACTCCAACTCTTCGTGTTGGAAAATGCACCCAGACATCTTCCAAAGTCATTTATTTTCAAGCGAACACTCGGTCGCCTATTATCTATTATACGTTACTCTCCTGGTGGTCAAGTGGTCGAAATACATTAAGAAGATTAGCACGTAATGTTTATCAACTAACAGACGAGAGTGGTTATCTCTCAATGTCAGTGATACAATGGAACTAACAGTAATTCTCCATTAATAACAAAGATTAGCAGTTTTTATTAATTTCTTACGTTAAGTTTTTATCTATCACCAATTAACTTACATACTAACATTCCTATGTACTATTGTAATGTTCATTACTGCTGGATTGTCTATATACCCTCACACAAATATTGTTTTAGTCAGTTTAGCGGACAACGGACGGCTCAGGTCTCTATAGTCAATCCACCAGTAATAGGCAAAGAACCAACCTGTATCTAACTACTATGATATGATTAGAATAAACTATAATTGAACTTCAGTTTTGCTTTCACTCTTAAAAGTGCAGTGCTTTCCAATATCTCGCTCTAAACTGCCTACCCTGATCGAAATGTAATTGCCTCGGTATATCATATCGTAGTACAAAATTCTCAACAAAACAATTGGCGACTGTTTTGGCTTCCATATTTGGCATAGGAAATGCATCACCGAACTTTGTAAAGTAATCTGTAATAACCAAAATATAGCTGTTTCCTCGATCTGTTGCTGGTTCGATCCATCCAACAATGTCGATTCCTACTTTTTCCATAAGAGCTCCCACAGCTTTCCTCTTGCAAATCTTTATCGGACTACAAACAGCACACGTCTCGATAAACTCTTCTACATCGGCTGTAAGTCTTGGCCAATAATGCTTCCAATTAATTTTCTTTATCGTCTTGGTGATCCCCAGATCAGCACTTGGTGGTGGTTCGTGTGAGAGTTTCACAATCTCTGCCCTATCCTTGGCAGGAACAACGGCCCTTTTGCGACTTTGGCGTCCCTCTCGTTTATCTGTTATATACAGAACACCGTCTTGAAAAACCAACTGATCCCATTTCGACCATAAGGCTCGCAGGTGAAACTGTTCTCCAATCAGTTTCACGCCTTCTTCTTTCCACTATCAATCTGGAAATCTCCACTTCAGCTTACTGTCTATCACACATATCAGAATTCACTTCTATTAAATTCACGGCTCTATTTGCATCTCCATGAGCCTTACCACATTGTATACATGGCTTTCTCTCGATAGAGCGTCCGCATTTCCATGCACTTTACCAGTTCTGTGTATAATTTCATAGTCAAATGCCGATAATGCTTCTCTCCATCGAGCAATTTGAAGTTTAGGAGCCACCTAAGAGCTCCATGATCAGTCCTAACTGTGAACTTACGACCATAGAGATAAGACTTAAAATGCTTGATGAAGTGAACAACAGCGAACAATGTTCTCCTTGTAACACAATAATTGCGCTCGCTCTTCGACTGGCATAAGCAACTCTTTCTGGACCTTCTACAATTTGTGAGAGCACGGCACCTATCCCGCAACCACTTGCATCTGTGACAAGTGACAACGGTAGACTTGGATCGGGATATACCAATACTGGAGATGTGATGAGCTTCTCCTTCAGGGCCTCAAACGCTCATTGACACTCGTCACTCCAAAAATATTCTCGTCCCTTTCCTTAAGTAACGGGTTAGCTATCTTGGTATGATCCTCAATAAACCTGCGATAGTACCTACAGAGTCCGAGCAAACTTCGTAGCTCCGTCACATCCTTTGGAGGTGGACAATTCTTAATATTCTATATTTTACTCGGATCTGTAGCTAAACCTTCCGAGGAAACATTGTGTCCAAAAAAGTTCACTTAGTGTCTAATCAAGAAGCACTTCTTTGGTTTAAGTTTTAATCCCGCTCCTTTAATTCTTCGGAACTTCGTGTCTAGTTGTCTGATGTGCTCTTCAAAAGCCTTGGAAAATATAATCACATCATCTAGATAAACGAGACATATGTCCCACTGTAGCCCAGCGAGTATGGACTCCATGAGCCGCTCAAAAATACTTACATAATCCCATAGGCATTACTCTGATTTGATACAATCTCATCATTGTAGTAAACGCTGTCTTTGGTCTATCAACTTGCCAATATCCCGAAAGGAAATTGGAACTGAACCATGTAACTCCACCGAGGCAATCCAAAGTTTGGTCTATCCTAGGGAGCTGATAAGCATCTTTCTCAGTAACTTTCAGCCATCTTTCTTCTTCACGAGCACGATGAGGCTCGCATATGGTCCAACTGATGGTTCTCTAATAACACGATTTATAACATCTTGATGGTGTATCGGAATTCTTCGAGATTTCTGTTTAATAGGTCTATCGTTTTAATCTCGTGTTCAACCAAGCTCGTTCTTCCAAGATCATCGTCATTCATGGCAAACAAATCGCCGTGGAGAGATAGTAGTTTTGATAATTGGAAAGATTGTTCAGTATTGAGTCCATGGCTCGCCCGTCTGTACAAGTCCGTAAGATGAGATGGTAACCTGTCATTCAGTTCGACTCGATGGGTGCTCGGAGAATCATTCATCTCGGCTACTACTTATACAGGAGAATAATTTCCTAAGATGGTGTTTTAATGTATCATCCTAGGTTCATCTGTTGGGTTAAGGACTCTGACTGTTACACTTCTCCTTTGCTCTCGAGCAAAGTTCTTGCTGGTAAAACATTGTACTTCTTCACTAAGTTCTTAGCTGGCTCTCTTATACCAGGAATATTGGTAAGCAAATTAGCCTGATCCTTATCCATATGAGCTTTCACCAATATTTCATGTTTTGGCGGTACCTTAGTCTTCTCTTTAACACTAATCCTGCAAACTCCGACATTTCCATCAAATGAAATTCTGCAGTCTTGTTCGGAAATGTTGAACACCTTCCTTTCTAAATCAATATTACAGTATTACTTATTGAAAACGCGTTCAATTTTTAGCTCGTACACACACTAAGAAGGAACAATTCTTTACGGATATGATGAAACTTGGATGGAGTGTTCGTAACGACCCAAGGATGAACCCTTTTGAAAATGAGAAAACTCGAAAAATATTTAGTATGAGTTATTGCCCTTGTTCTTGATTTTCAACTTTTCGACACGAATGACCAAAATCTTACATAAATTTACCCGCACACGGAAGTTATCGCCTTAAGGAGAAGTGCACGAATGAATTCTGCCTGAGCTGATGGCTCGTGTGTGCGCCGGACTTAAGGCGATAGCGGCCTAATGTTGAAAATCAAACGTGTTTGATAATTTTTTCCACGAATGAACAAATGCTTGTGTGTGCGCGTAACTAAAGCTATCTGCTTAGGGGCAAATTTATCTACGCATGCGTAGTAACTTGACAATTCAAAATGGCTGCGCCCCCGACCGAAGCTCTGCTCGTAGAAAAAGACAAACTTTTCTGGGAGGATTTTGTGATACAAGATAGCCAATTTTTTTTAGGATGGTTTTGTGATTCAAGATAGCCAATTTTTTCTGGGACGGTTTTGTGATACCACATAGCCAAATTTTTCTAGGGCGGTTTTGTGATACAAGATAGCCAAACATTTCTGGGGCGGTTTTGTGATACAAGATAACCAATTTTTTCTAGGACGGTTTTGTGATACAAGATAGCCAAATTTTTCTGGGACGATTTTGTGATACAAGACCGCTAAACTTTTCTGGGAGGGTTTTGTGATACAAAAACGCTAAACTTTTCTGGGTGGGTTGAGCAGCTATGGCGGGTGTGGCGACAGGCAGGTTATGCTTGCTATTCTAGACACATGATACCTCTTTTCATTATGAAATACTTACTCACTTATGATTGGTATACTTCCTCATGTGAAAAATTCATTTGCTTATACCAGTGTTTTGCCAAAATGTTGTCTTTGGATTTCGGGTTCGCTTAGCGGTTCGGATAATTAGTTTCATTTATTCTGACTTCACTCTCCATTCGGCACAACTTTCACCAAAGTTAGTTTCCATGAGTTGCACATTGACACGGCTTTGAAAAGCTGAAAGGCAAGGTAAATTGGCAATTGAAGATTGATTTCGATTGGTTAGAATAGCGCAGTGATTTTGACCCAGTCAAATCACTGTAAATATAGACGGAATAGCTTTCATTTTAAAACAATTATACCACTCAAGTTATATGTAAAATATAAATTGTGCAGTAACCAAACTGGTTGACATACTCAGTAATTGTAGCACGGATATTAAAAATAGACATTGCGTCATTTGAACGTAGGCAACTAAACTATTTTATTTTCAATATGCCGAGGTATCTAGTAGCATATTAGTCACGAAGTGCTGCTAACGGAACTGCAACTATATTTATAAGTGCTTACGGTGAAAGTGGTTGTAAAAACAACATATAATTGAAATTACGAACATGGTTTTTTATATCACAGCAGATATATACGGTGGCTCACATACGACATATTTCACTTTTAATTTTGAATTAAAAACATTAATTTTCACCTAGGTGATAATTAATTTTTTATTAAAAACTTTAATTTTCACCTAGGTGATAATTCCTGTAATTTTGAATTGAAAACTTTAATTTTCACCTAGGTGATAATTATTTTCACAAAGTAAAAAAAAAAGGTTTTTAATTCAAAATAAAAAGTGGAAAATGTCGTATGTGAGCCACCGTAGATATACATTGCTCACGCCACTTCTCCACTACAATGTGGGTGCAGCCAGGTTTGTTTACAGAATGTACATTTGTAATTTGTGTGTGTTTCTAACTGTGGTATATTTCTTTTCAATGTAAACTTACAATCATATTTTTATCAACGTTAATACATTCTTATCTAAGTCAAACAGTATTATTTGGGAAATATTCAAAGAAAAAACCTTTGCCTTGCTCACTCTCCAAGCCCAAATTGGCTGAATCATCATTTTAAAATACAGGGGTCTCTTTCTCAGTTCAACCGATATTTCGCAAGGAAGTTTCTAAGGACTGAAGTGTAATTGTTTGCAATTTAAAGTTACAAAAATTCATATATGATTGATTTAAACTTTAATAATAAGATGCATGTGTTCTCTTTCAATTCAGGAAATATTAAGGTTTTTGTATCATTTGGTTAATGGATAGTTACTTAGTTTTATGGATTTTAATTGGATTAAACAGGGATTTTGTTAAATGGATATGACACCAGGAAGTCTAATGATGAATAAATATACTCTTATTTACCTATTTTGATAATATAAATTTTATGTTCAAGACTAACAGGTAGACCTGTCGGTCCAAAACTTGCCTTGGTAACTGAGCATGCTTATGTATATTGGTAAATTGTAATGTAGAGCATACATATCATCTGGTGGCCTTTCCATCTGATAAAAATTACTTATAGAGTACATTTCTGAACAAGTTTAATTTTCTTTATATTTTTAATTTGACACAAAGCTGCCAGTGTACTTATTTTTCAAAATGTATCAAAAGCGTTAAAACTAACCCAATTTTGTGTACAAATACAATCCACATGTTACTGAGAGGAGCCAGATCTTAGCTGGTAAATCTTGCAAGGTCAAGCCAAGATTGAATTATTAAATCTTATCAAGAAAATGTAAAAACAACAATGTCCTTGTTATATTTCAGGAACTGATTCATGAGACAATATACTTGATAGACCAGCAGCTCCATCTCCTTACATTGCTAGAATTGGTGATTTTCATTCATCAAAAAACCTCTACATTGTTATTGATTTGACTATTGATAAAGACAGTTTTGTGAAAGAATTATATCATTTATTTTCGTTTTTCTGTTGAGGATGGTATGGATATCAGATTTTTGTTTAAAACATGTCATATCATGAATAAAATTAGCTAAGTTTAAATGAAAAATGTTCTTTTATTTAGGTATACAGTGCTGTAGATCAGATAACTCCAGATATGTGTGTTAAATGACCATTAGATCGTTTGAGCTAGGTGTTACCCAGCCCTTAAATTGGTTACATCCACACCTTACATCTTACGCTATTGAAATCGTATTCGTTTTAAAGAAGTATTCAATAACACCGATATTAGTGTTTACTATATCTACCCAAATCTAAGTGTAAACATTTACACTTTTAAAAGTGTATAAGTTTGGATAAAGCGTAAAATAAGCACCGATATTTTACACGTTAAGAAGTGTATAAGGTTACACCGCGTGTGTGTAAAACAAGCATACCGGGTGTATACACTCTTAGCCAACACCAACAACCATGTAAACAGTAACACTTAACAAAGAGTATTCAGAGTTTACACCTCTTCAACTCTTACCAACTAACACACCCGTATTAGTGTAAGGATACCCATAATATAGTGTAAACTTGCACCAACATTGTGTAATAATTCAACACTAAACGTAGTGTAAAATTACACCATTTTGGGTAGCAACTTAGTTTCCACTCAAAAAGGTGTAAACTCTCTCATTATTTTTTACTGTGTAGGAGCTAAGTCAACAAGCTCCGAGTCTTGGTATCTAGAGATGGTCAATAACACCTCCTGGCCTTGATCTTTGAATTGAAGTAAGCAAAATTCATCTATTGCTGATCAGCAATTGATTTCACTACCTAGGACATTGACCTGAAAACTGTTCACCTACTTGCAGGTTCTCCCGCCTTGGACGTTGTTCTGAAAGCTGAGCTACCTCAAATCCAAGTTGACCAAATCTAATCTCGCTGTATTCGTGTTCGAAAATTGAAATTATTATCACCAAGTTGTTTTTTTAGAGGTTCTTATCTTAATGTCCTGAATAGTTACACATTGTAAATGCAAATGGCAAAACTTTGTCAATTGATTTGGCAGCGTAAACGCCCAAAGCTGTTACTATATTAAAATAGGCTTCGTGCAATGCTTTCATAAAATTGTTAAAATCAATTCACTATGCTTTGCCATCTGGTGCCTAAAAGCATGTTTCTTGGAGGAATTCGGTTTCAGTTACAGAAAACCCTTATTTTAGTATCCAGTATTTTAGTATTTAGTATTTTAGAACTCTTTTCTACAAGAAAAACTAAATTCATTGGTATCAAAGATTTATCTTTATCATTGTTGTATGAAGGAATGTCTATAAGGTCTGATTCTGGTCTGTCACAATTTCTGCTAGTAAATATATTCTCTCCCTTCTTATTTCTAACTTCGTATTTCATTCATTCATGGATAGATAGAAAGAAGATAGAAAAGAAATGAAAATATAAGTATTTTTTGTCATGTAAATCTCACATATGAAAAAAAAACTATTACGATAATTGTTTAAGCTTTAAAAAAAAAAAAATCCAGAGACTTGTAAAGTTATGACAAGCGTGATAATTTAGATCTTTCATCATCAATTTTCTTTTTATGTGCAGCCACATTCCGCATTTGCCAGCGTTATAATGTTTCTCAAATGGTTCGGTACGCTAGAGCTTGTTTTTTCCACGTTCATTTCTTAGCTAGATCGTAGCATCAAAGCCATTACTACAGAGGTATTTATCAAACCAACTGAATACTTCCCTTAAGAAATTTTATGGCCGTCATCGTGACCCAATAGAAAAATATAACATGTTTGTTTCTACTAATTGATTATGGACAAAGTTGAAACATGATTTTTCACAAGTGACTTCACACTAGACCTTGTCTTTTTGCCTCCCTATTATGTTTATAGTATTGTGCAGCAATGGCAGGAGTGGTTCAATGCAGGGTACTTTTCATGAAAAAAATTGTTGAGGGTGTTTGTAACATTTTCTCATATATCTTTTGTGATCCTCCTTTCTAACGTTAAAATTAAATTAAAATATCAGTTACCTCCGTTGAAGAACTAAAATTGGTGGTCAATCAAATCACTATAAAATTTGAACGACATTTAGAGAGAAGAGTACATATCACAAACACAATACAATATTATATAAACGGTATGTGTTTAATATTTTATTAGAAATGAAATGAAATGAATGGAGTTTTACGTCCTACTTTTCTATGTTTCGTCATTATGTTGTTTTGGAATTTGGGCGAAAATGATTTGCAAGGATTTTTTTCCATCGCTTTAATCAGGCCCCCAGCCAAGGGGGGAGTTGGGGGGGCTGAGCCCCCCTCC
>NW_008708133.1:1301044-1346348 GCF_000327385.1 Lottia gigantea | reverse complement strand
CCTCCCCCCCCCCCCCCCCCCCTAAATCAAATCTTGCCCCCCCCCCCCCACCCACTTAGAAAAATGTACCGGTCACTTTTTTTAAAATACACCTTTTATTTTTCCTGAGTAAATAGGAGCTGCAGGTAACTGAGTCTGATTGAATAGCCAACAGTGGTCATTCTGGTCAGGCATTTTTTTATGGTGGAGTAAGTGCACCAGTCAGCTGCTCTTGTATTGTCGATCATATGATGAGTATTTCGATATTTTGATTTAACGTAACGAAAAATAAGGTTATGGCTTTCAGGGCTGCGTTATGCGAAATGGTTCAACAAAATACTAAGTATTCCTATCTGTAGACCTACTTAAGAACTGTTTTTAAATATCTTTCTGTTTATACTTAGCTGAGGATGAAACCATACATCATAGCTTTTCATAACATTTTTAAATTTAATTACATTAGAATAGATAATTTGATACAATTGAGTTCGTTGAAAATCATAAAAAGTCTGCAGTAAAGCGTCATTGGTAACAAAATTATTGGTCTGATACTGGATTGTAATCTGTCCCGTCTCAAAATTCAAAACATTTTATTGGTTGATTATAAATACTAATAGACATATATTATGCTAAATTGTATTCATATGAATCAAACAACCAAACGTAGGAAAAATGGATAAGTATTTGATCAAAAAAAAAAATTGCTTGATGGTTCCGACACTACTACGACTGACATTGGTATCAAAACCACAGCGGGCAACACAACGGATGCAGTACCAAGATGCTCTAAAAAGACAGGAGTACCAGGTGGCATTGGAAAAGAAGACGTTCAAAGCAACCGAGAATGATCGATTTCCATGGCTGGAGTATTCAGTGTCAAGGGACGCAACTTTTTTATTTCCATGTCGGGTGTTTCACAATACATCTGCGGGTGCATAAAAATTCATCACTGAAGGCTACACAGATTGGAAGCATGCTGTAGGTGACTGGAAAGGGCCTCGAGAAGCATAACAATTGAGGTGTCAAAACAATTTCTCCAAGATAACGTTGCCAAGACAGAAAATCAGGACTCCAATCTTGTTCTTCAAAAACTATACGAGCAGAAATTGGCTTTCCCTAAATTATATGCACTGGCTGCAAGCGTTCTAGTACCGCTGTGTGTGAAAGCAGCTTTTCAACTCTTACTCGCGTTGACTCACCACAACGACGATCTATGACTCGCTTCGCCAGCGCAATCTTGTTCTTCTTGCCTTCAATAGGAAGCGTACCCAGAAAATTAACTTGGACGTATTTGTTCAACGTTTTGCAATAAAACATACCCGACTACGTTTAAACTAAAACGGCAATAAAAATGTAATGTATTATAACTTGTGTGTTTTAACAAAAATAATCTCAAATCTAAAATACTCCATGAAAGTCCGTTTCCCGACGTTTAATCGTCTGTTAAGATGCTTTGCTAAATTGCCCCCCCCCCCCCCCCCCCCTCGATTGCACGTTTGCCCCCTCAGGAATACTGGTCAGGCCACGATGGGTAAGTCGTAAATAGAGAAATTGGGGACAGTTTTTATATTGCCGCCGCCTCTGTCCATCCATCATAGAGGCTTCAGGTTTTATCCGATCATAATGGAACTTGTTATGCATGTACATGTATATATTGAGATCTCGATCAATTTCGAATTTCGTATTAATCGGATGAAAGGTTTTGGAGTTATTGCCCTTGACTTATTAAAAACGCGTCAAATTTGGCTTGTCGTAACGATATAAACGTATATTTATAAGATCTTGTTAAAATCTGAATTATGTTACAATTTGTTTTAGAATAAAAATGGCCTTGATTTAGTAAAAACGTGTCAAATTGGCTTGTAGACACAATAGAAGTTCAAATTTTAATCCATTTTAATGGAACTGGTATGTAGTATATATTGATAAGGTCTTAGTTAAAGAAAGGGTCCAGAGATTTGACAACTTTGCCTTAAATAAATCGTCCCTATCGCGTTTAAAGACACAGAAAATTTGAGAATCGTGCTCCGACGCGTTACCGAGATATTGCCGATAAAAGACGAATATTCCGAATGATATACCTTGCTGATTGGATTTTAAGGAATCCCCCCTCGTGACGTAGTCGGCGTAAGCGAGAAGAGCCGGAAGTTCTAACCTACAGTACGAAAGCGTGTAGAATTTTGTGTTTGTGTTTGTTTTTGATAAGTTTTTATCATGCCGGCGCGATGTGCTGTAGCGGGGTGCAGTAATACCAACAAAGATGGTGTTCCAGTACATAAATTTCCGAAAGTTGAGGGCTCATTGGACACGGTTTGTTAATCTAACGAGGGCCGACTTTACTCAACAAATGAGACACCAAACCATATGTGAAGACCACTTTGCTTCTGAATGTTACGACCAAAATACAAAATCAAACAGGCATTGGACTTCACCGAAAAATGTAAGAAACTTCTTCCTGGATCGGTACCATCAATCTACCCGAAAATAGCACTAGTATGTAACACAAAAGAGATGTTCTAAGGGTAAGAGGACTTATTTTGTATTACTATAATATGGCCTAAAGGAGTTAAATCATAAATGTTCCATATTTCTGAGCTATATTAGTTACCTTGTATTTTTCAGGCTTTGTAAAGAACAAGAATAGACGTGAATGTGCCACCACCATTATGTTCTACTTATTTCCAACCACAAAAAGAGGAAGCTGTGAAGATGAAAACTTCACGATTTACTAATAAATGAAAATTCAGATAACAACTTTTTTTTTATTCGCATGAAAGAAATGACAAACTTTATGTTATTAAGATTAAAAAAATCACAGAGCAGAATGAGACATTAATTTGATTGGCTTGCAGATTTACCAATAAAGGAGGCTGCGACTAATATTCCTAACACCATCTAGCAAACTGTCTGTAAGCTGTATAACGGGTACGCCTGAAAGAAATTACAAACTGTACGTTTTTAAGATTCAAAAAATCACAGAGCAGAATGAGACATTAATTTGATTGGCTTGCATGACAAAACAGCTACAAGAGTGAGTTCAATTGGTATTCAAACATACATATTAACATACCCTGATCCAGTCTCTTCTGTATCTCCATATTGTTGCCTGTACTGTAGGTATGCCGTTTCCAAGTCAAATGAGTTCAAACAAACTGGTTCAAATCCAGGAGGATGCTGTAGAATGCAATTGAATCCATCTTCCTCGCATTTATGTGCTACAACATCAATTTCCATGCAGCATATACACTCCTCCACTGTCAACATGATGATGCAGTTGCCACAGGAGCACCTCAAAATAAAATGTTTGAATACTTGTATTTATGTAGACATCAACCAGATTCATAATAATGTTTTACAACAAAAGATATAGACCTGATGAGAGTAGATGTAAAATCGGTAATCAACCGACCGACTGCAACACCCACCCCCTTTCAACTACTAAGGATATTGTTCTGCTTCACTAGACCTTTCCCATATTTTTGCCTAAATTTCATATTTGCTAATAAAACGCTTGCCATCTGTGTTGTTTTTCGGCGTTTTATTTTTTTGGTTGATACTAACCAGTCCGATGAATAAAGCCTTTGACTTTCGTGTTCATTTTCTTTGTTGACTTCACTCACAATATTGCCATCATCGGTACCGCTAACTTCTTCTTCATCGGAAACTAGTGGCTCAAACTTATATGGTTCGAAACTACTGGTTCCATTGATTTCAGCATTGGATTCTGTGTCAAAAAGTTAGAAATTAACAATCAAATTAACGATTTCTTAAAAAAAAACAAAATATCGTCAAAGATCATAGAGACTACCGTGTTAATCCCATTTTGATGCAATTTGAAGTAAAGGTGTATTTTGATGAGACCTTGTTGATGTTTGAATTTAATGATAATTGATAATTTGATAAAATGTTTTTTTACCTTTGCCTTGACTTGTATAATATGTAAAATATCTGTTAAGATGATGACAAAACTTATTTAAAGTCACTAAAGACTTTATCTTCAGCTGGTGGTCGGCGTATGTTGCCTTGTCTGGCAAGCTATCTTTGAATTATTGACCTCAATCTTTTAAACGTATTAAATAGCACTAAATAGCTCGATTCATGTCGGATTTCTACAAAGCTTGGTAATATTGTTCAGTATCACTCCAAAAGTTCAAAATGTTTGTTTTGTTTGTACCCCTGTTTGCACTCCATTTCATTTCTAACAAATCAAAAAACACATTTTTGCACAAACACGTATAAAAAAAACTATGCATCAAATTCATTTTCCTAAATTTTCTTACGGAATCCTCTAAGAGGCTCCTCGGGGGGCTTGCATCTATGAGCTTTCCACAGAGCTGATGCATTTTGAATCTCAGTCTGGGCAGTTGTCCCCCATTACGTCAATCTGCCCAATATTTTGTGACCCCAGTTTCAGGAGGATGGCGCCGCCACTGCTGGAAAACTATGTTTGACATTCATTATATCAAAGTTTCATATTACTATATTATAATTCATATGATAATTTCTTTATAAAGTGGACGTATAGTATCGTCAACCTTGTCTACTTTTTTCTTCGTAAGAAACTTTAATATATCGCCGCGACAACGTTGAATATTTAGTTATTCTCAAGTCTATTGGAGAGGGGACTTCTGTCGAAATGCAAATTTCTATTAGAGGTTACTCTCATGGAATAGAACAGTTTTTTTTGCACAAGTCGGCTACATAAAATGTCTATATAGCAAATTTCCTTCCGTAACAGAAGACACGCCTCTTATCCATAAAATTTCCAAATCCATCCACATAAGACGTACTCTCAAATGAAAGGGACACTTACTGATCTCGTGCGAGTAACCAAGTAGCGGTTTCTACATTTACTCTACACTTACTACATTGTACACAGGTTTTTTCTGTATATACATCGATAAACTGAAAAAATGTTCAGGTCATTCCTTATGATTAAATCAACTCAAATAAATAAATATTTATGTAATTTATGTATAAATGCACCTTTACAACGATTAGCAATACCTTTATCATTCAGTGATGTGTCGCTTTCGGCATTGTTGAAGTTCGAAGGAACGACATCGACGCCGTGTAGTGGCTACGTCAAACAAAATCAATGTTTAAAGTAGTCCGTTAAGGTGCATTTATACAGAGCGCGAACGCGAACGCGAACGCGAACGCGAACGCGGTTTTTCGTCATGGAATGGTTTGATCATTTTATAGAGGGACCGTTCAAATAGAATGCGAACGCGAACGCGAACAAATTGTTCGCGCGGTCGACCGCCGAGATTGCCCCAAGAGCGAATTTTTCAGAAAGTCGCGGCGGATTTCTTGCTATCAACCAATCAGCTTCTACCACCTCCCATGCATCATTTCCTAAAATAGAAACTTGTGCACATGGCTTTTCCAATTTGCTTGTAGGGTACAAACAATGGATAAAACGGAAGTTTTGATTTCAGAAGTTGAAAAGAATCCAGTTTTGTTTGACAGCTGAAAAAACTTACAAAGAGGCAGTAAAAAAGATAGATATTTGGAAGGGAATCGGAGAGATGATTCCAAAATGACCATATGACCAAATTTTAACAACAAAAGAGGCGATCCGCATTGAAAGCCGTCGACGGTTTTCCGCGTTCGTGTTCGCGCTCTATTTGAATGACTGGACTGATGAAAAGTCGCGTTCGCGGTCGCGTTCGCGCCGGTCGCGTTCGCGTTCGCGCTCTGTATAAACCCACCTTTAAGGAGCCAAGCTTATATTTACATTCTGTTTTCACAGATATAAACCGAATGCACGTGGCCGCTGTTATCCAATCAAATTGCGTGATACCGTGTAAACGGAATCGTGATTAAATTTTTCGTATTGCCTCTATAATTCTAATTGAAACTTCAGAAACATATTTTTTTCTATTTCATTTATGTTATTATTTTCACGATTTAACGAGTAAGATGCCATCTATAATATCTCTTTTCATTTCATGAATATACAATTACGACTATTTAATGTTGATGTGTTCAATAAACGACTTTTGTCTCGGAACGGTCATTGGGTACATTATCAGTGGCGTTTCTAGGAAACATTCGGTTCCTCTAAACCTCCCAGCCTTAGCTACCAACGATTCAAGTATTTTATGGTTGTCCATCCCATTCATTCCATTTTAGTTGATGACTTCCTTATCTGCAATTCAGTGTCAACTTATGAAGAATGAATGGTTGCAGTCTTTTCCCACTCCCACTTATTTCTTTCTCTTCTTTATAATTATCATAATGAAGTCCGAACAAACACTGGTTGGTCTAATCAAATCGGACAGTGCCAAAAGGACAATTGTTTAGAGATAAAGTTTAGAACAATAGGAATCCCCCAACGTGTTAATATTTATCCTCCTGTCTTGTTTATTTACCCTACTTTGCAAATTTTTGTCTCCCAATATAATACTGAGTTTCGGTCAAAACAAAATTAAATCGATGAAAATGAAAAAAAGAACGATTAATGCATTGATTGTGTATTGTTGTGTAATGTGCACCAAATAAAATTAAGCTTCAATTAATACTATTCTACCCGAATAACTTTAACTTTTAATTTAATTTCTTATTTCGTATGCATTACATTTATATGACAATTAATTTCATTATTATTAACCTATACCATTATTGTTTCTATGTTCAAACATGATAAATTATCATTATTACATAGGATCATCTTATATAATTAAAAATTCAATGCAAAACATGAAGTTGCTTTTAACCAGTTAATTAATTGGTTGAAATCAGTTTTCAAAATTAATCCTTCACGTAGACTATAATAATTCTGCGAATGCTCCTCCTGTTAATCCAACAGAATCATCGATATATAGTGGATAAAAATCTACGATCCTTAAATTTAACAATGCTCATTTTAGAGCCTTTTTTTCACCCCGGTATGCCGGTTGGCAGCGGTAGGCGGTTGGCTTTTATAAACCCACCAGCTCTTAAAGGGATACTACGTCTTAGAATTAACATAAAATCTGATTTCTCTAATTTGGTCAATATGAGTATTCATGCATCAGTGAACTTACCTGGTGTCATAAAGTTAAAACAGAATCCCTGTAAAATCTAGAAAATTGGAAAATTCATAAAAGTAAGTAAATATTGAAAAACGCTTAATCTTAATATTAATCGTTTTTCAATAGTTAATTGCATTTTAATGAATAATTATAAAGTTTCCGGGATCTATCTGATTATATAAGTTAGCACGCGCTGATAAGTCACGTGATAGGCGAGTATAGTCAGTTGTCATCTTGAACTCTATCCAAGCAGTGGGATTAGCCTTTAATTTCACTTATTTCACTACTTCGACAATTGGGTGGAGAATCTCTGAGTTCTGAAAGTATTTTTGGAGGTTGTAGATTTTGTAAGCAGTAACTTTGGTGTTTAATCGCTTCTACTAACGTTCTGGCTCGAGTTGGCCCGTTCTACCAACTATATAGAACTTCTCATTTTTTCAAGATGGCGGCTCCTGCACGATAGCATTGGCACATTGGCACATGGTTATATAGTTGACGTATGCCATTTCATTATCTAGAATAAAAATATAGTAAGAAAACTGTACATCGTTTTTGAAACAGCTGAGGTTGATAAGGATAGTGTGAGAAGTCAAAGCAGACGACATCAAAGTCGTCCGTTCATTTCAAAATGTCTGACGTAGACGAGGTATCATCGATTAAATCTTTGATAATTTAGCATATTTATAGAATTTTTTTAATTAGTTGAAATCGATCATCAAATTCGACCGACCAACTAATATGTCTGATGGCTTAGTTTAAATTATTTCCTTGAGTAATCCTGAAGGCTTCTGCAGACGACTTTCACGCGGAAGGACTCATCTATGACTAATCTACCACAGGGTAACTCAGACGTGACTCAATCAAGTCTTCATTTGCAAAATCTTCTCATTTTTGATTTATTTGTCTGCCCCTGGCGTTGCTTCACAATTTTCCACAATACTGAATTCCGAAACGACTCGGATATGACTCATACAATGCTTTAAACAAATTTACCAAGGCGTGACTCATTAATAGTTGTCAAAGTTAAATATAACTAAAATATGGATACCCTCCGAATAAGCAGAGAGAAGCAATCATAGAGGCCTACTAATTAGGCCTTCCCAATTACAGTAACACAGAAATCAATATATACGTAGAAAAATATATATTTATATCGACTGGTAGGCTATAATTGAGTTGATATTTGTACCAACATTTAATAAGATTTAGAAAAAAAAAGGATACTGAGTCATTTAATGACTAAATTATGACACAATTAAACAGAAACTGAATCAATGGATTCAGCGAGGCGAGTTTTTGAATATGACTCATCAAATGAGTCGCGTTTACTCACTTTTGTCCAACTTTTTTTCTATATATAATATATTTATTTCGGTGCCTTTTACATCTTGATCAGGTTAGCATAAACTTGTCCATCTCATACAAAGGTACTTATGTATATGTATTTTCTAGAATGTTAGATAGGTAGGAGCACTGTTATGACGTACTGCTCTTGTGCTTGATTTGTGTTATGGAGGCTGGCGTCTTGTAGCTCGCTGGGATTGATGATGAAGGGCAACACTGGCGATGGATGGGAGATGGCATGCTGCTCACAGCAGTGCGGTTTGTTGGCCATAGAAGCATGGTGCATGAGCTATTGTGTTCCTTGTGCTTTGACTGTTGATTGCATTGTGGTGCTTCGTTCACCGACTTCTGGTGCTAGGTTTGTTTTTCTTTTGTTTGTTGTTGTTTGTCGTTGGTCTTTGTATTATGCTTGATGAGATTCCTATGTTCGGGCTTGAGGGAGTGTGGTGTATCATTGATGATGTATACATGTGCACAAAACCATAAATATCAGTTTAATTGTGAGAGTGTGTACATATTTCGTGATCGTGAAACATTCACAGATCAATTTCACATTAGGCTACTTAGAAAAGAACAAAACTTAACTCTTATTTATGGTGGCACGTGTCTAGTGAAGTAATCGATTAGGGTAGTATTTTTTTTCTTTCAAATCAATTGACACTCGATATTGAAATTTCGAGACAATTTCCTATAAATTTCAACATAAACCAAATTAGACACCATTTTGTGATATAAAACATCTAAAAAAAATGTTTGCAAAAAAGTTACTCCAAATGTAGTCCCCTTTAAAAGTAGCAACTCAATACCATTGTTTCATACTCAAAGCAAACGATAATGAGAACATGTTTCAGCTACAAGGCTGATTGATGACAAATATGAATAGTCTAGGCTACATTGCTTTGTGTTATAAAATAGAAAATTGTGATGTTTTGAAACATATAGAAGAGAATAGCAGTTGAACATGAAAACAGAATATATATTAAACAACCAAACCACACCAACCAACTTCACTGTCCAAAAAAAAAAAAATAATATTCCGCTTTTATCTTTAAATATTTAGTCTACATTTTATTGTACCTTATATGGTAAATGTTCAAGAATGCAGATGTTGACCTTACAACTCTCAAGAATACAGTAGTAGAACTTGCATCTTTCAAGAATGCAAAGTGAAGAAGACATAGTTCATTATGGCAATAATGCAAGATTCATTTTCGAAAAAAACAGTTTGAATGTTGACTTTTAGATTGATGTGAAAAAAGTTTGAAAAGTAAACTATGAATATATCTACTTTGTAATTAGTAGATTGACTTGTTGATTTTAGAACGGTGTATTTTGTAATTGTGTAATGTGGAAATATGATTTTGTAAAGTCGACGCCTTATTTTCAAGATTGACTTTGTGTGAATACTTTTGGCAACGATCCGTCTCTCCTCCTCTCGGCTTCCGAGTTTGAATATTTAAGTTATTTGTTTCTCTTATAATTCTCATTTCTAATAATTCCTACAAATAATTCAAACATTCCAATTATTTCTTTCAAATTCAATAGTTTCAAGGCAAATGGCTATCTTTCAGTTCTAATCTCTGTATAAAAAAGTTTAGTAAACCATGCTTGGTGACATTAAGGATGCAAGGCAGATAGCAATTACTGAATGGGAAAATGACTTTGATTAAGCCAAAACATTAACATACATTTACACATACAAATAAAATATAAATTAACTTAATTATAAATAATGATAAATTAACTCCAACCCAGAAGTTGTTGTAATAATAATGATAGTCAAAAGGAAATAATAATAATAATAATAATAATAATAATAAAAAGTGAAAGTTGCTAGTCATCATCCATCCAGGAAGTACTAAACTTAAAATAGAGAGAAAGCTGCTTTGAGATATTAACATCCAAGTATCTTTTGAAGCAATCATTGACCAATAACATAAGGCTGGGATGTCCTTATCAGCAAAACCTTGTTCATTGAGCCAATTAGCACCACCCCTGCGAAAGGAGTGGCCACTAACCTTTAGTTCTGATTTACCAAGAGCGATCAAAATTTCTTTAATTCTGGCCATAAAGTAACAATATTTGAGTGGAATGCCATCTTGAACACATAGTAAAGGGCCAAGGAGGTCACTCGCAGGACTTAATGCAAAATATGACTGTAAGGCAGTCACGGGGCATAGTGGATGGCCAGTTATATATGGCAATAATACTTGTACCTCTCTTTCCCTGAATTGAATAGTTTTGGTACACCGAACATCGATCAAAATTCCCCAGGAAAGACACAAGGCGTCAACTCTTCGTAAATCGTCAACTCTTCGTAAATCCCGTGCAGGGTCAAAAGTATTCTTAACCAGTACATTGTTGGCACGCAGAAGACCAAAAAAGCTATCAGACATGCTGCCCAAAATGCAGCGTCTGTAACACAAGATAAGTTAAGTACAGATCGAAACTGTACCAAAAGCTCTGGTGTAATGGAAAATGCATGAGACTGAGCCATACCTAATTCTCGTTTCACACCTAAGAACATTCCAATCGTTACAAACTGGGTCTGGTACGTCCTCAGCCTTATGCAACAAAGATACAATATTCAGATATTGCTTCACAGTAGCAAATTTAAACAATTTAACTCGAAAAAGGAAAGCAATATACAATTGGAGACATTTAGATGTTGCAGGTATGGGTTCAAAACAGTAAATGCTACAAAAGTCTTCATAAACTTTCAATTGAGCTAGGTATGTGATCTTTGTGGACAAAGACCAAGCTTTCCTCTTCAAGTGTAAAACAGTGCTAGCTAGACCCTCCCTTATCGATAAAGCATCTGCAAAATATAAATGGTAAAGACATCTGACACAATAGTTCATTCAGTGAAAACTGTGATAAGGTAAGAGAAGGCACAAGAGTATAGAGTTTATCAAACATAGCTGGTTCATGCAGCCTGGAACATGCATCAGCAATGGTATTGTTAATTCCTGGGATGTAAACCGCATGAACAGATATATTATATATGGCAGAGAGCCAAAATAAATGTCGTAAAAGCCACATGATAGTCTTGTTTCTAGAGGATCCTTTATTAATCACCGACTTGACTACAACATTATCTGTATGAATAATAACTTGTTTATTTTGTAACACATGACACCACCTTACTAAAGCCAAGAAAATGGCAGCAACCTCCTTTACATTAATATGTTCATGGGACATAAAAGGTAGGTCTAGATTCCAGTTGGAATAATAATAGTCTCCTTCAAAATAGCCACCTGCGCCGTGCAATGATGCATCAGTCTGGATTGAATTCACTGGTCTGTTGTCCAAAGTCTTCATACTGCCATTAAAGTATTCTAAAAAATGTAACCACCAGTTAATGTCTTGATAAAAGTTTGCACTTAATTTTACTTTATGGGAACCAAGATACAGAGAACCTTTCAAAATCCTCCACATATTATCTGCGCAGCCCAGCTAAGCTTACCACACAAAACATCTAATTGGTGTTTGCTAGCACGTTTACGTAAGGCAAAAGTGGCTAATAGAACTTTGAAATCTGACAGCTTCTCAGAGGGCAATGAAAAGGTCATTTACTCAGTATTTTTTAGCACTCCTAGAAAGACAAGAGATGTGCTAGGTCCACAAACTTTAGACCAGTTTATGGGAAATCCCAAAGTACGAAGAACAATCAATAATCAAAGCAGAAACACACTCATCAAATGTTGGGCTTATCACCAAAAAGTCATCCAAATAGGCTATAACTATAATATCGAACTTTGACTTCATGATCCTGCATACTGCACTGCTCAATGTCTGAAAACATTTTGGGCTTTTGGCCCCGCCACACGGTAGCTTAGTATCATAAAAATAAGTCGGGTGGCTATCACCTTTAAAGGTCCATTTTAATCCAGTAACTGAATAATTTGATTTTTGAATACTGACAGACCTATATGCATTTTGTAGATCAACCTTGGCAATGTTACAGTCTTGGATTATAAGTTCTCGGGCCACATTGAGATCCATATACGAGCAAGACGTTGTATCTAGATCTACATAGTCATTTAAAGATTTACCGGGGGGTCTACTAGCATCATGAATTAAACGCACTTTATTGTTTGGTTTTGTAGGACTTACAATGTAATTACCATGCTGGATTTCAGTTAAAATTTGCTGCTCGACTTAATCATTAAATGGTTTCGCTGATCTATAATTGTCGCATTCCACCGATTCGATATTATCAGTAGTATCAATCAAAGTAAAACCATCCCGAATGCCTTCCAAAATAAACAAGCGTGATGAGTCATTGAAGGGCAGTAACTCCTGCGACGCTGCCAAATTCAAATCACTATTAATCATATTATGCACTTGATTAACCCCTCGGTAAATTTATGAACCATGTTGAACCATGTTTAATAGCTGGATGTTCTAAGTGGCATAAACAACAACAATGCTGAAATTTACAGGTAGCTCTGTCACAAGTTTCTGAATTAAATTTTATGCAAATTTCCTTCCCTGTTGGAGTAGTTGGTCCCCGATGACGACTTTGGAATTCTTTTGAATTTACAGAGTAAGATGAATCGCGATACTTTTTCTGTGATGCCTCTCCAGAAAGAGGTGTTTTGGCAATAAGTTGGAAATTATGTAAGTCTTGTCGCACAGTTCCCCATTTGAATTTCAGTTTATTTTGCAATTCGCGATACTCTTTATCAAACATCAAGACACTACTTTTTAAATATCTACTGAACAAACGAAAAACCGACTCTGTATATTCCATGTATCCCATAATTTGAATAGTGGTAGAAAGAGAGCCATCATTAATCAAACGTTCCATAATTTTGGAATTAGCGTATCCCCATTGTTCTATTGAAAGTTTGTCATATCTAGGCCTATTCTTCTTATTCACAGTTAGTGAACCATCTTTTTGAAAGGAAACAAAGTCATCACTATCATCTCTATAACTGGGATCATCCCATATAAAGTCATAAATTTGACAGGCTTTAGTTCTCCTACCTTCTGTCCTGTCACTGTCTGTTGAACTGGACAATAATTGCTGGCTTAGTTGAGATGCCGTAGGATGAGTTGAGGTGTGCGTTGATTCAGATTGCAACATAAGAATCTCTTGTCTTTCTTTATTGATTTGCTTTTCAAGAGACATTTTGGATCGTTGAAACCGCAACTCTTGTATCTGTTCACGAAGAGAATTGAGCTCACCATTATTGGTATCATCATTACTTCTGAGTTCCCTTGTGGCGATAGGAGTAAGGATTGCTTCCTCAGAACCATTTCGGAATGTTATCTCGTCATCGTCTTCATCTAATTCATTTTTTGCAGAGATTGCAGGCGCGCAGCAGCCATGATGAGCTCGTGCAAGAAGACAAGATGAGATAACTCGCGTAGGTAAAGGTCACATGCAAGAGTAGGGGAGAGTAGCTATAATTTGTCCCCTTCACATTACCAAAATCAAATTTATACTAAATTAACACTTTAATGTCATTTTCGCTGAGTCGCCGAAAAATTTTTGGAAGATTCTGTAAATGTTAAAGTAATAAAAATAGAAATAAATTTTTGTCTCATTAATTCTTAAATTTTTTCTCGTTTGTCCTCGCTTGGGTTTATTTCAATCGACAGCCAAGTGGTCCAGAATGGCACTTGAAATGCATTCTCTTGTCTTATAGGCGGCTAAAAAAATCGGGTGATAGATGTCAAAAAAGAATTTATGTCTCTCAACCCCCAGACTGACGAACCCTAGGAATAGTCAGGCAATTTTGAGGTGCCTCTCCTCTCCAGATAAAAGATATGCTTGTAGGTGTGAATATCATTTATTTCAATGATATGAGAAATATGATTTGAGCAATTGAAAAGATTACATGAATTGATACATAAATGTAAGATAAAGTGAAACTCATATTTCTTGGAACATAAAATATAGTTTGGGCTTAATGAGAAAATTAATCATGCCAGACACATCACCATTTGTGATGACATGCTCAAACCAAGACACATCACACCAACAAGCAAACCTTGGACACAGTTACTGATCATAGATAGGATGCAAAGGACCCACAACGAGCCCTGGATGTAGAAATAGACTTTTTCAAATCTAAAACGTCTGAGAGCGGCTACCCAAATTCAGAATACAACAGTGAAATAGCTCTACACTCCAGGGCACAATCCGTATTCCCTGCAATGTGTGCACTAAAATCAAACATAAAAGTAGGAATTTATAAATGATAAACAAAGTTGCAAACCTAGACCCCCGCCCAAACTATAAAACTTTAAAAATCACGAATCTGAAAATAGACCTAAATGGATAAATTTGGCACATGTATGTAAGATTTGACTGCAGAGCTCTTCCAGCGCCCCATTCTCTGAATAGCATCCTCAGAATAACCTTTAGAAAAAGCTGTTGAGGCAGCCCCTATTCGGAATGAGTGCAGTTTATAAAGAGCAGGGTTCAAATCTAAAAATGAAATCAATTTACGAAGGTAAGAGTTGACAACGTTATAAGTTACAGGGGCTCCACCATGAAACTGAAAAAATGGTCCAGATGCATGGGGACAAGCTTGTAGATAAGCCAACATCGCACAGGATGCGCAAGAAATGGAACTATTCACTGAACACTCACAATTTATGACAATCAAACCAGGACCATCTGTTGTCTTGTGTTTAAAATGGTTAAGTGAAATTTGAACTGAAGACAATTTATTATTGTCAACATTAAAATGAACAGAGGATGTTTGTATCACATTTAAAGCTGTATTGGCAGATTTTAACACTAGTTCACCAATCCGAAAAAATCCTGCAAATGCCAAAGCAAAAACGGCCTTCAGAACCAAACAATGACATTTTAACGAAACAACCAATGGAATTGCTGTAACCAATTTGAATAAAATTATATGTGAGATAGGTAACCTAGAGTCTGGAGAACCACGCTTTGCACCCTTTAGAAGATTTTTCAGCATGAAGGAATTTATGGTATCAGGAGAACCCTGAGATTTCTGAATATAGGAGATGGCCGAAGCATGGGTAGCCAAAGAGCTAGGTGAAAATCCAGATTCAAAAAGGAATGCCATATAATTACAAATCAAAGAGTTAGGGATTGGAAAACATGGTTCTAAACCTTTACTTTTACAAAAATCAAGGAATTTTCTCCAAGTCCTCATATAAACTGACCTAGAAGATGGAGCTAAGGCTTCATTAAGAAGAGCAGTTGCACCAGAGCTTAAATCTTTAACAGGGCTGAATCTATCATCTGAGGTGTAGGGTCTAACCATGGTGCCCAAGCTCGAGCCAGCTGAAAATTAAATCGAGATAAATGGTCAGCAACCAAATTGGATTTACCTGGGATATGTTTAGCACGGAGCATTATATTATGTTTGATCGAGGCCATGACCAATCTACGGACTAACTTCATTAGTGAAGAACAGGGTGACGTAGCTTTATTAATGACGTACATAACACATTCGTTATCTGTCAGAAGAAGGACCTTATGGTTTTTAAGGAGATAACCCCAATGTTCAATGGCTACAACAATTGGGAACAATTCCATGACATTTATAGAAAGGGTTTTCATTTCTTGAGGCCACTCTCCATAAAGCCATTTGGATCCTAAGACTGCAGCATAGCCTTTGGTTGTTGCCGCATCTGAGAACATCTTTATAATATCAGATCCTACCCACTTGTCATTCAAAAACATTGATCTGCCATTGAAGCTGGTCATAAACTCAGACCAGATTCTCAAATCGAGACGAGCTGAATTGGTAATGACGATGGCATCATTTGGATTAGGGACATTCAAAGTGAGATCATAAAGACGTCTGAGAAAAGTTCTGCCAGGGACAACTACTAAAGTTGTAAAATTCAATAGACCAAGAAGTGACTGCAATTCACGAAGGGTGATTTTATGTCTTTTAAGAGTGTTATATAATAATGTTCGAATTTTTTATACTTTCTCTGAAGGCAAACAAACATATTTACGGAATCACCAACAGGGAAGGATAAATCATGAATTAAGCGAAAGCTACCTTTCTCTTGTTTGGGAACAATTCCCAGTGGTGAGCAAGTCAGGGAATGGAGGTTTAAGAAAAGGACCCAATATCCGACCAGCAACAAGCTCACTCTGCAGTTTATCTAGCAAAACCTCAAAATTATCAATACAAGACTGATTATTTCTTGAAATCCTAAGATGTCTGTTTCCAGAATAAGGAATCACAAACCCCTTTGTAAATCCTTTATTCAGAAAAATTCTTTCTTCAAGGTCATGGCCAACTAAAAGGCTGTCCAAATTACTTGGATTTACTGGGGTTGGAAGTTTTACCGGACGAATTGTTCTTGCGAAATGAATAACGGGATTGAGCTTGTGGGTCTGGTATTGGTGGCGGTTGTGTCATCATTAAGGGTGGTATAGAAGAAGCAGAAAGTGGAAATGAGTTAATATTTGGAAGTTTAAAATTATTATTAGCACCTATCATTTGAGAAGTTAAAATGGGATTGGTGTTGAGCGGAAATTGAAAATTTGACATACTACTACTTGATCCATCTTGTCTATTACTATAACATCGGTAAAGAGGGTGGTTATAACCACATTTGCTGCAAACGTGTGAATACTTGCATCTTTTACGTCTGCAACCTAACTGACTATTAAAAGGAGGTGGGGTTTTATTTGCCATAGACCCATGTAATGTTGTTGCTCTCAACCAAAGATCAAAATGAATTTGGTCCCAGGGTTAGGGTCCAGATTGGCGTAATAACCGAAATTGGCTATACTTTGCTCTTTAATAATACTTCTTCTATTACTCTTCGCTATAATAATACATCTTCTATCAGGCTACTCTTCTCTATAATAATAATTCTTCTATTTCTTTTCTCTATATTATTACTTCTTCTATTACTCTTCTCTAAAATATATAAACACATTGGTAGGCCTATTTAGCAAGAAGTTTGAATGGTTTCCACATCGCAGAGCGGTTTACTACTTTACTATTTCTCCTTCAGTGCCTATTACTCTTCGCTATAATAATACTTCTTCTATTACTCTTCTCTATAATAATACTTCTTCTATTACTCTTCTCTACAGTAATACTTCTTCTATTACTCTTCTCTATAATAATACTTCTTCTATTACTCTTCTCTATAATAAATCTTATTCTATTACTTTTCACCATAATAAAACTTCTTCTATTACTCTTCTCTATAATAAAACTTCTTCTATTACTACTTTACTATTTCTCCTTCGAAGCCTATTACTGTTCGCTATAATAATACTTCTTCTATTACTCTTCTCTATAATAATACTTCTTCTATTACTTTTCTCTATAATAATACTTCTTCTATTACTCTTCTCTATGATAATACTTCTTCTATTACTCTTCTCTATAATAATACTTCTTCTATTACTCTTAGCTATAATAATACTTCTTCTATTACTTTTCTCTATAATAATACTTCTTCTATTACTTTTCACCATAATAAAACTTCTTCTATTACTCTTCTCTATGATAATACTTCTTCTATTACTTTGCTCTTTAATAATACTTCTTCTATTACTCTTCGCTATAATAATACATCTTCTATCAGGCTACTCTTTTCTATAATAATAATTCTTCTATTTCTTTTCTCTATAATATTACTTATTCTATTACTCTTCTCTATAATAATACTTCTTCTATTACTCTTCTCTATAATAATACTTTTTCTATTACTCTTCTCTATAATAAAATTTCTTCTATTACTCTTCTCTTTAATAATACTTCTTCTATTACTCTTCGCTATATTAATACTTCTTCTATTACTCTTCTCTATAATAATACTTCTTCTATTACTCTTCTCTATAATAATACTTCTTCTATTACTTTTCTCTATAATAATATTTCTTCTGTTACTATTCTCTACAGTAATACTTTTTCTATTACTCTTCTGTATAATAATACTTCTTCTATTACTCTTAGCTATAATAATACTTCTTCTATTACTCTTAGCTATAATAATACTTCTTCTATTACTCTTCTCTATAATAATACTTCTTCTATTACTCTTCTCTATAATAATACTTCTTCTATTACTCTTAGCTATAATAATACTTCTTCTATTACTCTTCTCTATAATAATACTTCTTCTATTACTCTTCTCTATAATAATACTTCTTCTATTACTCTTAGCTATAATAATACTTCTTCTATTACTCTTAGCTATAATAATACTTCTTCTATTACTCTTCTCTATAATAATACTTCTTCTATTACTCTTAGCTATAATAATACTTCTTCTATTACTCTTCTCTATAATAATACTTCTTCTATTACTCTTCGCTATATTAATACTTCTTCTATTACTCTTCTCTATAATAATACTTCTTCTATTACTCTTCTCTATAATAATACTTCTTCTATTACTTTTCTCTATAATAATACTTCTTCTATTACTCTTCTCTACAGTAATACTTCTTCTATTACTCTTCTCTATAATAATACTTCTTCTATTACTCTTCTCTATAATAATACTTCTTCTATTACTCTTCTCTATAATAATACTTCTTCTATTACTCTTCTCTATAATAATACTTCTTCTATTACTCTTAGCTATAATAATACTTCTTCTATTACTCTTCGCTATAGTAATACTTCTTCTATTACTCTTCTCTATATTAATTCTGTCTAATATTATGATCTCTGTCTTCTTTCCTTGTGGCATATTGCATCCATGTAGAATGTATTCTATGTCACTAAATTTTTATTTCTTCTGAGGTATTTAATCTCATCTATTTGTCAAGTGCGCCATGAATTTCTGTAAATATTGATACAAATATTCTGCATTTATTTCCAAATAAAACATTTCGAACCGTCGTTGTAAAAGTGAATAAAACAATAAATGTTGCGACTGTGTCATGCATGTCTGCATTAAATGCTATCTTCAAGGATTTAAAGATCGTGAAATTTTGTCATTTTAAGTGACGGATTTCGCTAGAAAAAAAGCTGTTTTGATAGAATATTGTTTAATTGACGTATCTCTTGTACCCTTTTAATCCATTCTGTTGACTTGGCTTTATTTGTGATCAACAAACTCGAAGGTAACAACAAACATTAGAAATTTTTACAAAATAAATAAATCTTGATTGGGTCTTGTTTTTGTACTTTCAATTTCACTTGTCAATTGTTGAGTTACCTTCTGACCTCCAACAGTGCTTGATAAATTGGAAACAATTTTAGGATAGTTTGTGTACATTGTGTGAAAATGATATTTATATATCTTTTAATCGGTAAGATTAGATTATTATTTATTACGTCTTACATTTCTTTACAAATCTAATTAATCTTATTGAAGGGTTGATGAAAACATATTTTTTTATATTCCTGGTAAAAAGACGAATACCATATCACATTATTGGGTTACATTCTAAAATCTCGTAAAATATATAAACACATTGGTAGGCCTATTTAGCAAGAAGTTTGAATGGTTTCCAGATCAGAGCGGTTTACTACTTTACTATTTCTCCTTCGGTGCCTATGTTGTTTACGGGTGACTAGAAGAAATATAGTTCAATTAGAGTTCCACAGATAAGCGTGCCGAGAACGATTTTCAGACAATTTGATTTTTTTTAAAATGTAAATGGGCACATATTATAGCGGCCTGGTCTAAACGGGTCTAACTCTCAACAATTTTCACCAATAAGGTTCATGCCAGAATGTTCAGATGATGATGTCTCTTGCATTTTTCGCGTGAGAGTTTTCTTATGAGTTTAGGTTCATCATGATTGATATTGTTCCATGAATTGGTTGAATGCGGGAGTACGCCCCTCGAGGCAAGATGCCTCATCGGGATAACTCTAAGGTTTATAAATCATCGGATGACTTTTGCATCTAATAAATACAACAAGAAGCTACGCCGGTTTCATAAAAAAAAATCAGTAGGATAGCTATTTATTTTATACATTCTCATAGATAATATTGACACTTATACTAAGACTGTCTTATTGTTTCCTGACAATCATTAGATTGTCTAATCAATAAACAGGATACTCATGACAGTAACTAAACAGTTTCTATCATCATGGCTTATCGAAATTTACCTCTTCATACTGAATTAATTCAGTGTTCAGTGGAGATAAGGGCAGAATATGGCCATAAGGAAGAATGAATAACAGATGCTGATGTTGTCTTTCACATTGTTGGTGTGTAAACATTTGTGGGCGTGAATGTATGTTTCAGTTCTCTTAAATGCGAAAGTCTGTTTCAGTGTGTGGGGCTATCACTCGGGTCTCGCTAGCTGTAATACAAGCTTTGAAACAAAAGGGAGTACAGTGCCTGCTATTCGTACAATTAACTAAAACTATAATTACCCAATTACGTACCTATAGCTTCTGGATCGCAATGGGTTGATGTTACTTGGCAACTGGTAGCATAAAGGCTTTTTTTACTGGACCATCGGTAGATCCAGGTTGTTGTTTTTGGACACATGTAATTTTGTTCCGTGGCTACTGAATCACTGATAGTTTCAAAGTATTGTTATTTGACCGTGGGTTCGTTTTTTTGTTTTTTGTATTACGATTCTAAGCGTTTGTACTTGATATTTATTGTATTCCAGATTTTACCATAAAACTATAGTTTCGATTTCCCTAACAGGTCCAAATTATAAATAAAAAGAAAATCGATGTGGGACAACAGATTAAAATATTTCGTTTCATGTGAAACAAATGGCTATTCCGGATTTTATCAGAAACCTTTAGTTTCGTTTTACAAGTCGTTTTGTGCCCTTGGGCACGATGCCAAGTTGGGCAATACGGCAAAACGAACCAACTGGTTACACGACCACTTATAGTAAAAGGCTATTGTCACTGGGCACCGGTAGTATAAGGCTATTGTAACTATCGTTATTGTTACAGGTGTTAATGACTTGATGCTACCTAATATAATGGTTCAGTGCAATGACGTCTATAAATAACTACAATAACTATAATCATTTACATACGTCATTGGTCCAGTGACAATGACATGATACTCACTTTGTTAGCTGTTAAGAGCAGTATAATTGCATATAATAGCTGTAGCATATAAGTGACATTTTATCCTTTGATAGTTGTTGGTAGCAACTAACATTAGCCTCCAACGGCGAAAGACTTTGGTATCTCATGGGGCAATAACAGAGATCTTACAAGTTTTTTTTTTATCTCATTAGGGAACAAAAAGGCAAATCGTGCGTAATCATTCTAAAAAGAAATGGACTAAATGTTCTGTAAATAAATATAAATCTTAATACACTATACCATAGTAATTGTGTTCTCTTAAGATAGCTTGTCAGTCAATGCATCAATGACATCACACTTATCAATATGTTCTCCACAATTCATTTGGATGCATATGGGCTTAAATTTGTCCAATTTAGGCCACTCTTTCCTTTATTTAATGCATTGAAATTTAAACAAGTTAACATTATAAATTGTGTTATTGGCAATGAATATTTTTATAATTCTTCTGTACATTTTGTAGGATTTATGTTCACAGAACCATACAAGTGTTGTCCGAATGACATCATCAAAAAGGCTCAGGATTGCTTTGCAGACTTAGCATCAGGTGTTAGCAAAGATGATAAAGTATCACTGGCTGGTGATCTACCTTTAGATTATCAGAGAATCAGAGAATATTGTGAAAAGTAAGATTTTGAAACAGTTTGTCGTTGAGTTATTTATACAGGAACTTTTGATATAAATGGTATTAGGTTATTTATTTGAGGCTTGTTGAATATTACCCTTGGTATTTGAGATGTGTTTTATAAGTACATGTATTGAAGTTGAAAATGAGGACCATTTTATTTTTAATTGTAATTCATACTTATATCAGAAATGTTTCATGTAACAAAGTCGGAACTTTTAATAATGTAGAGAAATGTGCTTTTTTCATATCCAACGAACGAATCTTAACATATTTAGTTAATGTTAGAATACGAACTGTGAGATATTATTTTTATTAATTTTCTTTTTTACATTTTATATTTATTTTACTTAACTACGAAATTTGTATATAAAAGGTATATAATGGTTCGTAATTCGGCATCGGTTGGTTTTAATTAATGTATTATATTTAAGGTTAAATAAAAACTGACTGAAAAATAATAAATTGTTATGATTATTATGTATTCTCAAATTGTAGGGATGGTCACATGAGTTTGTTTCTAGTTTGTGTTGATAAATTATTAGATCAGTGTCGTAATCAGACAAAATCCGATGTTTTACACCAGTTAATTAACCCTGATAAAGTCAGATCTAGTGTCCCTCATCTTTGTGAAAATATAGAAGGTAAATTATGTATAATTTCAGATTAAGGGTCATTATACTTTCCTGGAAAAAAATTGTTACTTTTTCGTATAAGAATTAAAATTATTTTCACCACATGAACCAAATTAGGCTGACGTGTATATTTGTGACACGAAATTATTTCAGTCATGAGATTAAAGTTGAAATAGTAATAATTAATACATGAACTTTATAAACACGTCTCGCCATGTAAATGTCTATTCTCTAGATATATCGGCGATAGACATTTTTCAAATATTTTTCATACGGTGGGTTTAAAATTTCGATTTCCGGAACTGTCCGAACTGTCCGAATTGGGTCAGAAAAGACAAAAAAAAAAAACGAAACTAAATTTGCGCCAAGGGTCGTGCACAAATTCGGGAATCAAAACTTTTTACATCAAAAAACGAATATTTTTAAAAGCTTTCATTTGGTGAAATCACAACTTCTTTCTTTATTTTTCGTGTACACCGTGCTAGTTAATAATAATGCCGTCTATGAATTAATATTTTTGATTTTTAATAAATGTAATCGCTATTATTCAATGCACACTTTTTCTGATCCAAGGCGTCTTCCCATTATCCTTGAATAGTAACCATGACATGTCAAGGTTGCTGTTCCCCACAACCAGGCAACATCTTCCCCACCCTTGTCTCCTTCCCAATTCAGATTATTTGTTGATCGATAAGGCTGCGAGAGAAGATTGGAAACACACCTCTACAGCTACGTGGCATGTAGTGAAAACCTGTTATAGACCTTTTAGGAAATCACACTCACAGTGGGATTCAACTACTAGTACTACTCCTCCATGCTATATCCATAGAAGTATGTCTAAAAAAAGAGCTGCTAAGCCTAACTGGTAAAGGTTACGGGTATACTATAATAAAAGTAACAAGTGGTTGCCTAGCAAGATACGCCCACTTTCCTGATACATTTTCAGTATATCAAGAGCGGTCACCCATCTGTGTCAAATCCTACAAAAAATCTAATTTGTGCAAGCTATTGTTGTTTTAAACAAACACACATTATTTAATAAAATTCTGACATTAACTGTCCAGGGCAATAAGTCAAATTCATTGATCGTCAAATTCAATCTTGACTAAGACCTCATCATTATAGATGATTTAATTTAAATGGGATAAAAAATGGACTCTCTATAGTGTTCACACCAAATTTAATTTAAATTGGATGATAACTGTAGTCTCTATTGTGTTCACAAACAAACAAACGGCAATATACGACCACATTCCCCCCTCCCCCTACCTCTTTGGCTGCGCCTCTGTTGCCTGGTTGTGAGGAACAGCAAGAACGAAGAGTTCAAACTTTTGGTAACTATTTAGATTTAAACTGTGTCGTCACCTTGACATGTCATGGTTACTATTTAAGGGAGATAATGGGAAGACGCCTTCGATCACAAAACAACAAAAAGTGTCCATTAAACAATAGCTATGATATTTATTAAAAATCAAAAATATCAATTCCTAGACGGCATCATTATAAATTAGCACTGTGTACACGTAAAAAGAAAAAATATTGTGTTTTGACCAAATGAAAGATTTTAAAAATATTCGTTTTTTGATGTAAAATGTTTTGATTGCCGAATTTGTGCAAAACCTTTTGCGCAATTTTAGTTTAGATTTTTTTGTCTTTTCTGACCAAATTCGGACAATTCGGGAATTCGGAATTTTACACCCACCGTTTTTTCACATATTTATTACAATTTGCATGTAACTTATGAAATTACTGTTTGCTACGGTGTCTCTATAACCAAAGACCGTGACAGTAGTTAATGTTGTTGTCCAATTCGTGTTGTAGATATAGAAGCCAATGCCGTTTGTATGAATAAACAAATGAATAGAAACAGTGATTGCAAAAAGGCAGCATATGATTTAATACGACGTGGTATGGCAGAAACAACAGGAAATGTTACAGCTATGTTTAACATTCAGTGTCAGTAAGTAGAAATGAAAAATCAATGTTTATTATCTAAACATATGCAAATATGACTAGAACGTAAATGAAATTACCTATTTCTCTTTCGTGGTTATAACGGCCCGAAAATGAATGGAATAAATTATGCCTCTTTCGTTTCTGTGCTTTTTATGACACACTCTTAACCGAACAAAGCACGCAAAAATTTAGAATTTGATTATACACATAAATACTAAGTATGATCAAATTTGGATGAGAAAAAGGAAAGTTGGTAATGTACATGCGCATTCAGATTTTGATTTTACACATACGTATCAGATTTGAAGAAATTTGGATAAAAAGTTGGTAAATTAGGCAACGGTGCACCTTAACTTAAGGCATGACACTTAGTCCAAGAGCTAGCTACGGGTGATTTTACCCCAAAAAACCCAGAAGGTTTGGTTTTAATGAATTAGGACTATAACAGACATTGAAAAAATGTACGTCAGCTGGTACAGATCCGGTGGGTGTGGCCCCTAGGGTATGTCAAAAAACCCTTGAAAAAGGTTTATTTTAACATTCAAGCTACATAGTTAATACATTGGTTATGTTACTACACATATATTCAAAACTCAAAACAATATGAACTGACCAAATATTTTGGGGGGTTTGTGGGGTCAGCTGGCCCTACAAAGTCACCTAACATGGGCCAATTTTACCCATGTAAATTAATACAGTATAAGAAACATTTCATGAGAAGATAAAAAACACAAAAACTGACAAAATATCTTGGTGGAAAAAGGGGGTCAGCTGGCCCCCAAAATCACTCCATTTTGTGACAAAGGGGTAAAATATTTTTACCCTAAAAGCTACATATTTCAAATATCTGTGTTATGAGGCTCAACCAACCTGAATCGTAATGGGATAAAAACTGACAAAAAATTCTAGTGGAATGATGGGGTCAGTTGCCCCCCAAAATATGTCCCTTTTTCCCACAAGGGGTAAAAAAACTGACTATGACCTACACTGTTTATAATTATAGTGAATATAGATTATGTCAAATGTATTACAGAAAAACAACAACTGACAATATCGAGTGGTGGGAAGAGGGGGTCAGCTGCCCCCAAAATCTGACCCTCTTTGGCCCTTATGGGTAAAAAAACAATTAAATTTGGAATACAGTCCTGAAATTTTGAGAATAGATAGATGATATACCAGAAATAATGAAAACATAAAAACTGACAATATCTAGTGGTGGGAAGAGGGGGTCAGCTGCCCCCAAAATCTGACCCTCTTTGACCCTTATGGGTAAAAAAACAATTAAATTTGGAGTACAGTCCTGAAATTTTGAGGATAGATAGATGATATACCATAAATCATGAAAACATAAAAACTGACAATATCTAGTGGTGGGAAGAGGGGATCAGCTGCTCCACAAATCTGCCCCTCTTTTGCCCTTATGGGTAAAAACAAGGTGCCTATCAAGATTCCCCAAATTCCCTAAGAAATTATCAAGTATATCAAGGGCACTCTTCAATCAGTCAGATTGTACCAAAATTCTTCCTCAAGATATTGTTAATTTGTGGACTTAAATTGTAACCTCTATCGAGTTCACAACCCACATTTAAAGTAATTGTGTTTTATAAAATCAGATAAAAACTGTAGTTTCTATTGTGTTCAAGGGCAATAAGTCAAAAAACCATTATAAAAAAATCATCAAATTCGAACATGAGCAAGATCACATTTTTATACCTGATCACACCAGATTTCATTTAAATCGGATTGTGTTCAAAAACAAAGTTTTTACAAAGGCAATAACTCAAAAACCGTAATCAAAAAATCATAAAATTCGAACTTGACCAAGAACTCATTCATTGTTATATGATTTCTTTAAAATCAGATGAAAACTGTAGATTCTACGGTATTTACAAACAATTTGTGAAGCTTTTTTACTAAGTCAAGGGCATTATCTCAAAAATATAGTCCCTTATTGTGTTCACAAACAAATTTAGATGCATTTTTACTATCACTACTACTGGCATCACTTTCATCATCATTCGTATCATCAGAATCACTACCATAAGATGCCTCCTCTGTAGAATCATCTGGAATATAAAAATATTTGAAACATAGTTTTTTCACTCAGAACTGATGTCATCTTCTGCCATGCCTCAATAGTCCATTATCATTGTCAAGCAGAGTGAGTGCATAATTCAAATATTCTCAAATTCATGGTGAACGATTGAAATTTTATGATTTTGTAACTTGTCTATACTATCATTGTCATCTTCTTCATCGGATAATCTCTCACAACACTGCATTACATCAACAGTTTTATGGTGCAATTCACCTTCTGCCCACATAATGATGTAGCTATCATTTTCCATTGTCCATCCAGGCTCAACAGGTGAGATGGGACTATGCTGAGCAAGCGTAACAGAATTCCACCTGTAAGCAATGAGGTGTGCATGTTTTATTTTCTGGGTCAGGACTTTCTGGCATGGGGGCAGGACACCGTCCATCTTTACCAAACAACTTATTCTTGCGTTATCAGATTTACCAGAAGTTTTGTACATTTCGAGGAAGATCTGTAACCGTACGTCATTTATAGATCACGCTTCTTCTTACCATACATGTGAACTTTTCAATTACTGACATTGTGTCTGCTGTATGCCTTCAGTATGATCCAAGGCCAATCACCAAGCAACCAGTGTCATTTGTTCTCATAACAACAGTCTTTTGCCCATTCATGCTAAATTTCATTCTTTGTGATTACAGGAAAAAGTTGGTGCCTCTGCTTTAATGACTGAATAACCATCAATAGCATATTTCTCCATTGTTTGCATACAAGATCTTCTTCCCAATATATTTTGCATTGCTATCCTCTGACCAGCTTGCAACTAGATATTTTATAAGCGATTCTTTGAAAATGGCATTACGTAGTGCACTATTCCAATTGCCTGGTCTCTGATTTCCACAAGTTATTTGGAAATTATCCACCGACCCATCTCTTGTAGTTCTTTCACAATCTTTGATAGATGGAGATAGCCACTTGTCGGAAACAAAATGAATTTCATCACCATCTGAAGAAATAATCTTCCACAATATGTGTGATGAGACACCACACCACCAAATTTTGTTGGAAGGAAAGCATTTGGTAGCAGGTACACGACGAATGAAGCATCAATTACTGTAGCATCAACTTGTTGAGTCTTTGATGCAATCTTAGTCTCTAGATATTGCATAAGAGCAGACTTTGGTGTTTTCATCATTGTTCCATCTACTTGACTTTTTATCTGTACACTGAAGTTGCTTTCCTGTTGTTGCAAATTAATGTACCTAACTTTTGACGAGTAATCTTTTCCAGAAAATTATTTGGATCACTTTGACATTCAGCCTTCCAGATTCACCTATATCTTTTATATTAAGTAAAAATTTCTCCACCTGTTCAGGAGCCGTCTTACCAGTATCGATATTGTAGAAGTGGCTCAGATCTATTTCATCGTTGAAAGGATTCCTAGTTTCTCTAGTCATGGCGATATTGGCTTCGACTGTTTTATTGTCTTTCTTCATTACATGCCTTTAGACCATTTGAAAAGTCTTCTTTCTTGTCTATTCCAAGCTTTTGATACATATTTGACAAGATTGATGTCTGAATAAAGTGGGATTCTGCCCATCTTTGCCTTGCTGATGTTGAGTTGGTTAGGGCTATTATGCCTGATCTTTGACTGGCAGCATCTTTGTTAATTGTTTGCTCCAATGTTGGGTCCACAAGACTGCCAGAAAATGGCTTCTTTTCAGTCCTTTTACAGAAAACTGTCCATTTCTGAACTCATATATTTCAGGATGCGAATCCTTAAGTACCAGCAAATTGTTGTGATAGTTAACCGACGGATGGACAAGAAATAGCTAGACATTTGCAGTAAGGGATTTGTGTATTCATCTAAATGTCCCATTCTGACACTTCGACTGTATCTATGATACAAATGAATAGCACCAAAACTGTGCTATCTTCCTATTCTTTCCAGTTAGAAAATTTGTATGAAGACAGCATGTCATCGGTTTCTTTTGAGTATTTGTATGTCTTGATGTTCTTTGACTCTTCTAGGGCAAAAGAGGGTCAGATTTTGGGTGCAGCTGATCCCCTCTTCCCACCACTAGATATTGTCAGCTTTTATGTTTTCATGATTTATGGTATATCATCTATCTATCCTCAAAATTTCAGGACTGTACTCCAAATTTAATTGTTTTTTTTACCCATAAGGGTCAAAGAGGGTCAGATTTTGGGGGCAGCTGACCCCCTCTTCCCACCACTAGATATTGTCAGTTTTTATGTTTTCATTATTTCTGGTATATCATCTATCTATTCTCAAAATTTCAGGACTGTACTCCAAATTTAATTGTTTTTTTTACCCATAAGGGCCAAAGAGGGTCAGATTTTGGGGGCAGTTGACCCCCTCTTCCCACCACTAGATATTGTCAGTTGTTGTTTTTCTGTAATACATTTGACATAATCTATATTCACTATAATTATAAACAGTGTAGGTCATGGTCAGTTTTTTTTAAAGGGACAAATTTTGGGGGGCAACTGACCCCATCATTCCACTAGAATTTTTTGTCAGTTTTTATCCCATTACGATTCAGGTTGGTTGAGCCTCATAACACAGATATTTGAAATATGTAGCTTTTAGGGTCAAAATATTTTACCCCTTTGTCACAAAATGGAGTGATTTTGGGGGCCAGCTGACCCCCTTTTTCCACCAAGATATTTTGTCAGTTTTTGTGTTTTTTATCTTCTCATGAAATGTTTCTTATACTGTATTAATTTGGCATGTGTAGCTTTTGGAGTAAAATTGGCCCATGTTGGGTGACTTTTTAGGGGCAGCTGACCCCACAAACCCCCCAAAATATTTGGTCAGTTCATATTGTTTTGAGTTTTGAATATATGTGTAGTAACATAACCAATGTATTAACTATGTAGCTTGAATGTTAAAATAAACCTTTTTCAAGGGTTTTTTGACTTGCCCTAGGGGCCACACCCACCGGATCTGTACCAGCTGACGTACATTTTTTCAATGTCTGTCATAGTCCTAATTCATTAAAACCATCAAACCTTCTGGGTTTTTTGGGGTAAAATCACCCGTAGCTAGCTCTTAGACTAACTGTTTTATATAATAATGTCTAGTTATGGCATATAGCTCTAGGTTGAATTGAACCGTTATAAAGGCAAGGTATCTTTAAACGAACATCTGAAACTATGATTTCTATCACAGTTTACAGCCGATGACAGTTAATTAACTTTCATTTATTAATATCACTATTTATAGCCCTTTGTTAAGGATATGAGATTTTGAGTTTATGTATGTTATATATCGCCTTAAATATTGAACAAATCAGAAAATTGTCATTAAAAGATAAACAGAAAGCAATATCAAAATTCAAAATTCGGCGTCTCGATTAGTATCTCAGTAAATCGTCTTACATTGTAATATCAAAATCTGATATCTTTTAGCTGGTATCAGAATCTGGTATCTTTTAATTAATGTATTATATATAAGGTTTAAATGTACAGGATGGTGACACTGAAATATAATAAATTGCAGGGCGTTCTTCGTACTTGCAAAAAAAAGTATGAGGTTGTGTCGAGTACTCTGCAGAAACGGCAATAGTAACTGCAAGATTAGCAATGCATTGGATCTGCATATTCGGTGTTTTAACTAATGAATATAAATTGGAACAATTTTGCAAAACGGATAGTGGCACATTGCAAAATGTGCAAAAAGTAGATAATTTTAGAGCGATTTTGCTCGGGTTTTCAGTTTTAGAATTTCACCCGAATATCCTATGTGATAGCAGTTAAAAAAATTCGAATTTTGAAAATTCATAGCACACATTTTTTAGCCGAATTTCGCAAAATTTGACCAAATTTTATATTTTCTCTATGCGTCCGATTGATTTGAAATTTCTGGTGCAAAAACAGATCACTAAAGAAAACAACTTTACACAATCAAAAATTTTGCATCACTTCCGGTTGGTGCGAAATCAAGGTGCTAGCTTCCGGTTGACCCACTTCCGCTTTTTATGTATGAAGGTCACCGAAACTTATACTAATAAGTAGATAACGTTATGACTTTAAAAAACAGAGGCATTTACTAGACACGAAAATTGATAGTTTGGCCGCCATTTTGATTTTTCTGAAATTATCCAAAATTCTATTCAGAGATTACGGCTTATCCGATTTGATAATTTTGATGTCAAATGAAAGAACACAAAAATTTAAGAAAACTCTAGGAAGCCGATTTTTGAATTTCGTATTTGTTTTTTTCCGGTTCAATTTTTTCGAAATTTGAAGGCTCATATCTCGTGACCTTGACCTTTGATGAGCTTCAAATTTACCATGATTATAAAAGCTGACCTTGACCTTCTTATGACCTTTTGACCTTTGGGGTCAAACCAGACCTTTTGGTTTTATAGGGGCCTAAATATGGCCCATTTCGCACTTTTGCAGTGCTGTATCTTAATCCCTAATTGTATTAGCATGCTACCACCTTCAGATTATTTATGTACTTATTTAATGGTTTCAAATAATATCGCACTTGATGATGTCAAAGCCATATTTAAAAAAATGTTGGAATTTTCATAAACTTTGAACGCTTCTATCTCAAGAGCTGTACCTTGGATGATTTTGATATTTACAGTATTAATTAATACCGACTACAGCTTTTAGATGATGTTAATATTTTTCATGTCCGACACGTGGTTCTGGTTTTATGGGTGTCACTAAAAGTTGAGTTTGCATCTTTAAAGTCTTCTAACAGGTGACTTAATAGAGATAGAGCAATATTATTTTCGGATTCATAATGCTGAGATCCTGAGCTTTCCAGTGATATATATTGTATGCCTTACATGCAAATTCAAAATCCCATTCACTTAAGATGGTGTAATTACTGTAGTAAATACGCTGTCATCGGTCTGTCAACTCTATTTAAAATCAAAATGCCACATCCCCTTTTGTATTTGTTTAATATATTTTATGTCCCGCTATAATATATAAATAAGCTCTGGGATGGATTGAACCATGTTATACTGTAATTTAATCTTACGGAAGGACCTTAAAGGTATACCCCCACTTAGTTTCCCAACTTTCTTATTTCTTATCCAAATTTCACCAAATTTTGTATACATGTATGTGTATAATTAAATTCTAAATTTGATGAATATATCGAATTTGCGTGGTGCGCATGCGCATTACCAACTTTCTTATTTCTTATCCGGATTTCATCAAAGTTGATATGTATGTGTATAATCCAATTCTAAATTTGATGGAAATATTGAATTCTTCTTGTGCGCATGCACATTACTAAATTTCTTATTTCTTATCCGAATTTCATCAAACTTGGTCTTTATTAATTGACAAACATTCTCATATTCTGAGTCAATATACTTTAAATTCCACGCACTTTCGCATATTTTCATTTAGAGATGCAGAAAAGTATTTACATCAATGTAATTGCAATAGACCATCTTCGTATGTACCTGAATGTCGTAACACGCCCTGCATCAGTACTGTTATTTGAACAGTTCTATTTGTTATTATTATTATGTATTCTTTAAGAAATGTTACACTGCTAATCAAAATGACGGATTGCAGTCATTTTCTTGGCTAAATTCGTTTCCAATCAAATTCCTAATGATATGCATATGTGTTTTTTTGTCGTACTTTTGAAAAGTAAAACGTTTAAGATTTTAAACTGGAAATGATGCGAAACTTCTGAAAACAGAAAACAAGTCTTTTACCATACAAATTTCCAGATCGATTGATCGATTTTAGAATTCCATTGTATGTCCTTACGTTTATGCAATACAATGCAGAAAATACGCATACCAATACAGTCCGTAGCAAGTCACAGTTGCATGTCGGTTTAGCAGAACTGTGCCGTCATAAATTTAAAATCTAGTGACAGTGGAGTATAATCACGACATGGTTCGAAAAATATCATACCATGTCCCGTTTCGTCTCCGTAATATGTTAAGAAATCGAAAAAAAGAGAAAAAAAGAATATTTTTTCGAATAATGAAAACAAAGCAGGACGTTCGATAGAACACCGTGAAATAAAAACTTAATAGAACTTTTATTTGTTTTAGATTTTTTAGTGTGTTAGCAGAATGCCAGAGGGTAGCAGTTGCCAGGGAATGTGGAGAAAAGCTGGGGGACCTTCATGCCAACTTTCTACTGTCATTTGTACCAAACACGTGTTCAAAAAATGATTTATCAAGTATACTACTTCCACGATTGCGAGAACTAACACTAACACAGTCGGAATTAAAACCCATCAAAATCAATGATAGGCTTGTAGATGAAAGTAATAAGATGATGGGCGAATCAAACGTAACAAAATCTACAAGATCATCACCTTCAAAGAAACCGAAAGAAAATGCAGCATTGTCTCGTTATCCCGATGTGGGATTATTTCATATTATGATATTAATATTATCAGGGTTTGTACTTTAATGCAGGATTTTACCTGAAGTCGAAAAAGCCTATTAGAGGTATTAAGCAATGTTTTTAGAACGCACATCTTAATCCAGACATTGCTCAGTATGATGGTATTCTTTTCTGAAAGATAATTATGCCGGACAAGAGCAAAATCTTACTTCTTTCCAATTTATTTTCTTACTACACTTAATCATATTTTTCGTCTTAATAAGTGAGCACTGCAAGACACGTGTGAATAGGAGGAATAACTAAATAAGCTTGAATTCTATTTTATCAAGAGTTGTAATGAATAAATGTTATTATTAATCGGAGCCACAAATGAGATGTGAACAAACGAAGGCATCTGCCACCTTAACGCTGTAGCATGCACACTAGTTGTAATAATCGTGAATGCAAGTTTATCTATTAGTTGTTGATGTAATTAAATATAATATAGTGTATTTGACATGTTTGTATTACATAAATATATCACGCCTAGGTCAGTTCGAACAAAGCTTTTGCCAAGATTATTTTTGGCCCCGATAGTGCCCGATCATTGTTTCGGTCAGTCGGCTACATTTTTGCAAAATGTCGGGTAGGATGAAAGGGTTGGGAACCGGCACTATCGAGCACTACCTTTAACCTTCGGGGAGAGATCTGGTGCTATCGCTTCAATCCTCTGAGGGTCGGCCACCGAAAAGTGATCAGCTACATTTATCCTATCGGCTCGATCTGTGCTAGTTTGTCTCCGATGAATCAATTTTTTGGACCTGATTGAGGGGGTAGGGGGTAGGGGATCTGGTGACGAATTTTGCGATCGATCGATACGATTCCGAGCGCAGGTATGTGAATATACTGCCAAGTACCCACAGATATTCGCGGATGATGTCTATTTGTGGTCACTGTCGCGCGAAGAACGACTGAAGAAGTAGACAGGCGCATGTTGGGGCTGGCATCCGAAAGTAAATGTTTTTCAGACGATTTTATGGAAGGTTCTTGAATACGGTCGAAACAAGGAGACTTACAGAGGATTTCGGGCGATGAAAAAAACGGGCCAACGGTTTTTATCGGCTATTGTTTTTTCAATATTTTGTTTAAAGACAGCAACCGATCATTTTTTAGGTGAAGACTGAAGACGATACAGATTATAGCGGAAAAATATTGCCGATTAACTGAAAATAATGATCGGGTACTATCTAACCCAAGACAACCCTTAGAGAAATGGCACTAAAAGTCCCATTTGTATAAGTGATAAATACATTCTTCAGAAAGTGATGAGACCCACAAAATTAAATCCACCATTTATTTAAATGGATACAGAAAAAACAAAACTTAATTCAGCTGAATGTCTGAAACATTTCTACATTTTTCGGCTTCTGATATTTAAAGAGTAAAAAATCAGAAACAAATGGCAAATGCTACAGCATAATGAAAAAGAAACATTTCGGCTCAGAGATTCTGTGCCTATATCCATTAGACCATCAAGTTTAGTATGGCATAGACATGCGAGATCAGCGCTTATAATAATATGCCAGGATCACTTAAAGATACACAGATATCAAGCGCCTTCTTCATACAATCAAAATAACCCTCTTTTATCACAACTGATCAGCCCTTCCCCTGCTCCGTATGCCTACGAGCTGAATATGCCTTATAATCTAGAACATTGCCATAAATATATTCATATATACCTTGTTACCTTGCAATATAAGCCGACAGGTAAACCCTAACAAGATGCTTACAAATGGATGTATAATTATTTTAGATTTTCAAAACTATTTGAGATAAATCATCATCAAAATGACTTCATTTACTTAATGACTAAAACAGCTTACAGGAATTTATCGTTTCCGATTGTTTGCTTTGGAAAAATACTGACATAATAAGTCTGTTAAAAGGGCTAGAGATGAGTGGTAAATGATTGTGTAAGTTTAGTATAACAGATAATTCTGAATTGGATTGAATTAACGGAAATAAATTAAAAAAAATAATAATAAAATCCTTCAATGCCTCTGATTATTCCCTCAAATTCAACCTTCTTGGTTTGTTCTATGATTATGATAAAATATTATGACATAACCAATTTTCCATCTATCGATTTTTACAAATAAGTAAATGGTACAAACTAGCTTCGTATACCAGTCGTCATAATAGCGAGAACATCGCGTTTATCTGGGGTTAGCTGGGTAACAGCATTGTAGTAATAGGCTCAGATGGAAGTCGATCCTGAAATTAATAACGACGAAGAGGATTTTTAGATGAAAAATCTGTGTTGGCTAAAGATGCACTTACTCGCCGCTTTTAGAAAAAAATAGAACATAGTGATCGTTTCATGTGAAAAAAGAATCAAGTAAGGACTAGGAAAGGAGGATCAGTAAGTCGGAAAATCGGAGGACTTTTCTATCACTGACAATTAGTAATTTAGTAAAGGTGGGCCTATAGGTCGATCGTGCCACTGCAGAATCAGGAACAAACGGAATTTTAAAGAATGCCACTATCCCTAGGTACGAAAACCTGACCGATTCCATCTGGATCTAGTCGATCTAAGCAGTTGTCATCATTGCTCGTTCCAATTTCTTTTGAAAGAAGACTGATAGTCAAACTGGGTGACAACTTAGCGGTTACTTTGATCGTTCAACTGCATGTTAGGTTTTCTTGGAGACGAGGTTGTAAGGGTATCTCTCACGAACTGATGTTGAGAAGATAACTACCGCCTGGCAAGGGATACATTGTAATAACAGTACATTATTACACGGTGGATAAGATTAATTATTGACACACGTTGTATCACGTTATATAATTATGTTCATATTACTTTATACAATTAAGCAATAAGCGTCATAAGCTTACAACTTACTAAAAGTGTGAAAAAGGAACTCTCTGTGACTTCACGCATCTAGGTGACCAGACTATAAAATTTAAACAGAGATCTTTATTATTCAATGATCTGGATAGCTTGAAAATAAGTTTTTCTACACTTGTTACAGATTTAAACAATACATTTGGTATCTTGGTATTCTATACATTGTTCAGAATAAATTTGTATGGTTATAATTTTTACCTGGGATGGTTACTTTAACTGTATACGACACTAGATTTTCCTTTTATAATATTTTAAGAATTGAATGAAATTTTACGGTTATCTCCAAGAAGTAAAAGAAAATGAATCTGACAAATTATAGTCGGAATGCTACGGATGACTTCCAGTATATAAATTTTGTCTTTATCGGACTGGATATTGTTTTAATAGCAGAATATATTTTTTTGGCTGTATCAGTTTATCATTTATCAACCATCACGACTATTTGTAGAACTATTTGGATAAATGATATACTTGCGAATTTGGGAATTCAAATCTTATACTTCACTTATGACATCCTAAACACTTTAAAGATAGATCTGTCTTTTCATGTACTTCTTGTATTTAAAATTGTAAACGATGTTTTAGCTTATATAGTTTTCTATATGATGGCATCTAATATGGTTATCATATATCGAGCATTTAAAACCGGTTTAAGTCATGTCACTGAATGTCAATGGAAATGGATGTTGATAATTATGTTACAATGGGTGTTGAACTCACTAGTAGGATGTTGTATTTTACTAGACACCTCTATTTTATCACCAACCTACACCGTGATATTTGCATATATACTATCCACGAGGGCGATATGGTATTTAGTAGTTCAACTTCTGAACGTCGTTGTTTTACCAGGCGTCGTATTCGCTTACGCATTTATCAAAATACGTAAAATCGCTTTGGTTGTTTCTGTTGGACCGAATAATACAATGAGAGAATTTAATGCTGGCTTGAAACTTACTTATTTGATATTTAGATTGTATGTCATTCAACTTATTACGGTTTTTTTATATTATGCCACCGTTTGTTTAACTTCTGTGTTACAGGACACATTGTACCTTTCTGTTTTATACATCTTTCTTATTAGTACAACTATAACATTCCATTTATTGAAATTAGCAACATATTGCTTGAGAAGACGCACGATGCAGGAGGTTTTCGGTATGATTTGCTCCTGTTTTAAGACGTTACCAAGATCTGAATCGAGGTCTTCTGGTTTTAAGGGATCTGTTGATACCACCCTTAGCCTTTAAATGTCAATAATGACATTGTCAATGGTTTAGTGGTGGTATTTTTTTAACGATTATTGATTCAGACTTTTTTTTTGTGTGGCAACGTGGATAACAGATAGTAGGCCTATTTACTTAAGGTGAATATTATTAAATCCGTTGGATTATTTATGACACTTTCATATATTGTATATCTGCAAGATAACTTTCGTTGAATTTTGAAATACCAGATTGTTAACGCCAATAGTCATGTTATAATGTTTAAACTCATTTTCTTGGACTTTTCGTTTGTTTCCCCCACATTTCAGTTTTGAAATGATATTTTTTCATACCTGCAATTCATTCATCATGAGGTTTAACTAATGTTTCAATTTGATTTAGATGTCTTGCTTCAGCTTCAATTTTTCGTTGCTAGCCATTGTATTGTTGACAAAATAGAACTTAAAATTCAAAACAAAGTATCGTTTTTTATCTCTACATAAAATGTGCATATTGTTGTCATTTACGCCCATCTGTCCGTTCCACAGTATCTTGTTAACCCTTTAAAAGGCATAATTCTTGTTGGATTTTGACAAAACGAAACAAAGAATGAACCCTATCATTACCACCAATAATAATACCAATAAAAAACATTCGAATTCTTCTTCGAACGAGTTGAATTAGCTGATAAATACTCTAAAAGGTACATTATTCACGGGACTTGAACCAATTTTGGTGAAAGTGTTTCTAATTGATCAGGATAAACCCTGTTGAAAATAAAAATCTATAGTTCATATCGAGATGTCCATATTTTGGTCATATATTATACAATTATTGTTGTGGCAATAAAGCCAACTTTAGGATGGGTATATTGGTGAATTTGTGCAATTACGTGATTGCAGAGAAATTTTAACTGGCTTTTTCAAAATGACACTTCCAATTTAGATGCAGGAAATGAAACGATAATATCGAAAAGCCACTGATGAGAATTATTACTACGTGTCTGCATGATGAGAGATTATTGTGAGTGTGTAATAAATACTTTCATTTTCATTCCAAATTAAGTAACGTCTGGTGAATTGTTCCACTACCACCAAAAACCATGAAAATGAAGCCTATATTGGTAGGTCGAATTTTGAGTTTTCATATAAATATCAGAGTTTCCGACTCGTAAACACATCTATGTCGTAATCATACAAAACCTGGTTAAATATCAATATGATTATAAATTTATATGAGTGATTGTTCTTATCAATTGAAACATATTTGAATTTGGCTTGTATCACAATTCTTAATTTTGTGACATTGTTAATTATCCCCCCATGATGGATGGATTGACCGTATCAATCAAAATGATAAATCTTCTATTGCCCTTAATCACCGAATTAAAGGTAATAAACCCGATTGAACACAATTCCTGCTTCGTGAAACTATTAATTTTCAGCTAAAGATCATGGAGAATATGGAGAATAATCGAAAATAATTAAATTGTATTTAAAAAACAACATGAAATGAAAATTTATGGAATGCTTGAAGCACATCTTAAAACAAATATATAGTATCAAGAAATCAAAACGATGAAAAGAAAAAACATGACTCATGTCAAATTTTCAACACAAAAATGATGCCCGAATCTTGAATCATCTTCATAATGCCAAGCTATTACGAACTAATACGAAGATCGTAAGTTGACATTGTGAAGATGATAAAAAATGGGCATATACTCATATCGATTTGTTTTCCAAGATGACTTTTAAAAAGTAAGCAAAATTGTGACACAAACAAAAACAAACTGCATAAACAAAGTTTAATAACGAAATATTTTCATATAGATTTATATTTTGATTGACCTGTGTTGAAATATTTTTGTTTCAACACTTATAATGCCTTTAACTTACTAATTATATACATATTATCATGAATTAATTTGATTAGGATATACAAATAATCTGAATCTATATACCGAATAACGGATTTAAAATGAGCACATCACCCATAAATAAAATAGTTTGGTATCATTTTCCAGTTTTGGTATAATACCTACACATTGGGAGACAACATAATCATTATAATATAAAAATATCTATATAACATTCCATATATAAACAGAATGTTTGAAGCACATTTTAAAACAAATATATAATATGATTATGGTATAATACAAACTCCTTGGGAGACATCTTAACATTATGATATAAAAATATCTATTTCAATTGCATTTAAATAATTTAATTGTTTAATAATGACACACCTTTTATGGTCCAGTCACACCGGAAAGTCGTTCTTACTACACTGCTACGGAAAGTTGGCTTGGTCGTCATAAGAGTGGTATAAGCGTGTAGGACACAGAGGCATCGTGCAATTTTCGCCATTGTCGCCACTATTTACTGAGTAAGGGCGCTTGTAATTGGACATGTACAATTGCGTTGAAGCGTTGTAAAATCTCCTTGATAAAAGCGCAGTACACGCGTTGCAAAGACGCTACAAAAACTTAAGAACGCAACACGGTCGCATAGCCGTAGTATGAGGTCGACTGTTTTCAGAAGAGCAAATGCTCGTAGTCTGGTGTGACAGGGTTACAACCGACATGATTGATTTGATATTTTTGACAAATAAAATCTATAATGCCGCTTAATTTGATATCATACAACATATTTATTGTTTTACTTTGAATCTGGGGACTAAATAAACGGGTTTTAAATAATGACTTCATCCATAATAAAATAGTTTATTTCAAACTATTTAGAGTTGGAATAACATTTCCACTCATAACGGATATCAGAAATTACTTTTTGGGCAAGTTGCAATCCTCACAATGTTCATATTTAGGAATGCCCTCCGGACGACTTTGGCCTCTACCCCTTACATTTGTAATGTTGGTTTCAACAACCCCTATTTTCTCTCTCATTGAAGTCAAATTTATATCCTCAGTATAAAGACATTCAATGTGACAGGCTTTTGTGACCCGATAACCGATATGAGGATCATAATACAAAAATTTGTTGGAATGAATATTAAGTTTGGGTAATCGTGGGCTACAGTACACATCTTCCACGCTTCCTGGTTTAGTTAATACCAATGTTACATAATGTGGTCGTTTGGGTGCTTGGCAGTAAAAATCAGCAAAATATATGTTGAGATTTGGTAACAGATGTTGAGGGGGAATCATCAGACGGTAATCACCGAAATAACTAAATTCAGGAGGCATTTTTGTCCTCTTACAAGCCGAGGCACTAAAAAAGAGTCCATGAATTTGGTTATTGATACTTGATGATTGGTCTCCATTATTGTCCTTGATGTATTTCGCCATAATACCAGTTCTTTGAGCTTCTTGGATTGTTTCATGATTTCTTGGTTTGTTTCGATATAAATATGGTACTGGAATCGTTTTGGTTGTGCGTCTGTTACTTAATCGTTTTGCTCTGAACTTTTCAGCCAAATTAAAGAGTTCACTTATTTCTGATTTTGTGGCATCTAAACGACAAGAAAACATAAAGTTACAGTTAAAGTTGATAACGAGATGCTAGTGTCCGAAATGTTCATAAAGGCATGTAATTGTAGGTTGACCCGCCGATAGTGTTCTCTTAGAATGAGTCCATCAAATATAACATGGTACTACTGATTTTTCAGAACTTGCACAAAGACTCATTTTCGAAATGGTTTTTGTATCGATTGAGAACATATAAGCATTATGTGATTGCGAATTTAAACCTCTATGTTAACCCCTGTGATCTCGAATAGTGAAAATGTCTTTTATAAGCTGAATATCAAGTGAGAACATAATCTTTATGTGACAATTGCGAATTTAAACCTCTATGTTAACCCCTGTTATGTTCTCACTTGATATTTCGCTTATAAAAGACATTTTCACTATTCGAGATAAGCTGTATGTGACAATGCCTTTTATAAGCTGAATATCAAGTGAGAACATAATCTTTATGTGACAATTGCGAATTTAAACCTGTGTTAACCCCTGTGATCTCGAATAACGAAAATGCCTTTAATGATAAATACTTAATTATTAAGTGAGAATATAAGCAGTTTACGACGATTATGAATTGTAATCCCGAGTTAACCTCACTTGATTTTTATTGTTACTATAATTTCAACCGTAAGTATACCAACTAAATTCGATCTCCAATTTGTACTTACGTGTCACAAAAGAGAGACATTTAGAAGCTGATTTGACCATGTACTTGTGGATCACTGTAGACGCTTCTTTAACATGGAATATTTTATACTGGTATTTATATCTTGATTGTAAGTTCCATTGGCAAGATATTGTATCGGATTCGTGTTTCATTTCTCTGATATATTCACAACCATCATCAGATTTAAGCATGTGGATGTAACTTTTTGGGCTCTCTCTTGTTACAGGACAATGAAACTCGATAGTTGACGTTTGAAGGTTAGTAGTTTGAACATTTTGGCGAATTTCAACATCGAAATCGTCAATCTCCATCTACAATCATACAATAATAATCATTGTAGAAAACATAATCAACCTTTGATACTGGCTTGCATCAACCAATATTTTGTAATTAGCATGCACAGAGCATTTTTACAATTAGTTATCTAAAAGAAATACTAAGTTGTTTAAATCAGATTGTCTTATAGTTTGGTTCCCTTATTTTCATTTATTTATACACAGTCCTACCAACAATCCCAGAAACTGGCCAGATCTGGCCCTTTTGATCTTCTCCAATGTCATAAAGAATAGCTTAAATAGGGAGTTACAGCTCTTAATTGATGTCAGCTAAAATACCATTATAACATATTTATATATGTTTTAACAGAATGCAAGTGAATCTAAACCTTTGGTGATCTAAGTATACCACATTTCAATGGTCAATATGACAACCATGACCTTCATGTAAAAAACACTGACGGAGCCATCAAAAGCTAGTGTGGATCAAACTTTTATAATTTCCTATCTATCTTAATATTTTCAATAACTCAACAATGTTTTTATGCCCACATGACGGCTCTGTCGTTACTCAAGATTCCCTTTCGCTTTTCAGTAGGCCCTATCCTGGTGGAAATTTATGAAATCTTGGAAGAACTTTCCAAAAGTTTAGAGATCAAAATAGCAAAATAAGTATAGCTGTAGAGAAACAAAAGTTTTCATTTGATTTTCACAAATCTTTCACTGCTGATGTTGTTAGTTCTTCGTGTTGATGGTAGCCTAGTTCGATAAATGGTTGACTAATTGGCTTTGGAATTGAAAAATTGGTTTGTTCAATAGATGGCTAATGTTTCATCTCATTTTGGTAGATTGACAGAAAATCAAAAATTATACCACTGATTTGGAAATTCAGATTTTGAATTTTATTCAAAGGGTTACAAACTAAGTACTCATAGTTAACATTATGAGCAGAGATCTTCTAAATACGCACATATTTTCATCTATGCTTCTTACACATTTAGCTACCATTCAAAATAACATAGACAAACAGGTACGGATCCAGAAGATTTAATATTGTTCCTTGGTTCAGACAAAACTTCAGTCTCAGTTACTAATTTTTACAACATTTAAACATTTACAATCTGATTCATGACCTCGATAGAACGATCAATTTGTATTTGTCTTATACAGTCTGCACTGGACGTTTATGATTGGTTAAAACTCTTAATTACACCCTCGAGTATTTTGGTTTTCAATTTTTTACTCCTGCAACAGGAAAGATTATTTTTCAATTTCGAATTTTCCATGCGAAAAGCCATCTTTTTGTCGGGGTAAAAGAGTAAACATAAAAACAAATAAAGTAATGATGTATAAGTTGATGTTTTTCTGAACTCCTTGACTTATACCTATATACCTGTATATGAAATAAACTAGTTGTTCTCTGTGTATGGTTATTCATGCTAAGCATGTATATGGTATCATTATCATCTTTATGGTGTAATGTTATCTGACCGCTGACAACAACTTGGTAATTTTCAGATCGAACACCATAAACAGTAACACAAAGAGTACCACTGGTATCTTCTATTAACTTCCATTGATCGTCAGATACATGCAGAAAATGGAATGTGCGCTCTTCCTTGTTTTTGTTGTAGACTGACACAATCACTAGGTCACCAGTTACTAAAAACTTAGATATAATATTTATTTCCCTTTGACCAATATGAAGAATCTGAAAAAATAAAGATAGCTTGCCAGGCAAGGTAACATACGCCCACTGGCAGCTTTCAGGAATGATATAACAGTCTTAGTGACTAAAGTACGAATTTTCTCATAGATTGAAGAAATTTCAATAGTTTGAATTCAATGATATATATATTTACTGCCATTTATTGATACTGAGAAATTCCACCAATTTTTTTAAAATCAACATCAATATCCCAAATACATCAAATTATCGCACCAATATACATGATCACACAATGTTTCATTAAAATAAATTGAACACTGTAGTCTCTAATGTGTTCACAAACAAATATTTACACGTTTATCTTAAGTCAAGGGCAATAACTCAAAAATCGTTCATCGAAAGATCGTCAATTTCAAACTTGTCCAAGATCTCATCAATATAAATGATCACACCAAATTTCATTAAAATCAGTTGAAAACTGTAGTCTCTATTGTGTTCACAAACAAATTTTAACGTGTTTTTCCTATTCCAAGGGTAATAACTCAAAAACCGTTCATCGAAAGATCGTCAAATTCAATCTTGACCAAGATCTCATCAATATAAATGATCACACCAAATTTCATTAAAATCAGTTGAAAACTGTAGTCTCTATTGTGTTCACAAACAAATTTTGACGCGTTTTTCCTAAGTCAAGGGCAATAACTCAAAAACCGTTCATCGAAAGATCGTCAAATTCAAACTTGACCAAGATCTCATCAATATGAATGATCACACCAAATTTCATTAAATCAGTTGAAAACTGTAGTCTCTGTGGTGTTCACAAACAAATTTTGACGCGTTTTTCTTAAGTCAAGGGCAATAACTCAAAAATATGGAAGGGTTTTTGGGTCAAAATAAGATGCTCTGTTAAATTGTCTAAGACTTATTATGATAACGTCAACTTTGTCATATTGCTGTAGTAAATTGTGATAAAACAAATGTGTTTTGTCATTTCCTCACTAATTATACGTTTACATATCATTTTGGTATTATTATTTTAAACATATCATTTTCTACATATCATTTTGGTATCATCATTTTCTACATATCATTTTAAACATATCATTTTCGACAAAAGGACACAATAGATCTTAACACATACGATAAATATTGGCCCTATCAACCTCTTCTTACTACATAAACTACTAAAATTATGAATATCTATGTAAAAGGTTGACATGTAAGTTTTCAGCCATTACTTTCTCAAGGGGAAATAACCACTACACCATAACCAGAAAATGATATGTTTAAAATGATAATACCAAAATGATATGTAAACGTATAATTAGTGAGGAAATGACAAAACACATTTGTTTTATCACAATTTACTAAAGCAATTTGACAAAGTTGACGGTATCATAATAAGTATTAGACAATTTAACAGAGCATCTTATTTTGACCCAAAAACCCTTCCATACAAAAACCGTTCATCGAAAGTTCGTCAAATTCGAACTTGACCAATCATCGATATAAATGATCACACCAAATTTCATTAAAATCAGTTGAAAACTGTAGTCTCTATTGTGATCACAAGAAATGTTGTACCGACGGACAGGAGCGACGGCAATTTATGTCCACATTTCCATGTGGGCGTATAAAAACGCATTCAATGAAATTAGTGGAAACAAGCAATCTGACTTGCTGAATACTTTCCCCCCAATGGTCATTGCTAATGCATTGAGCTGCAGTATTCGTACAATTATTGAGCCAATGCACAATTAATCGATCTCCATGTATGATCCTACAAACAATGGCCAACCAAAAGCAATTACCGGTTCCTACCTGTTCTAGGATATAGCTAGACAAACCACATTAAAGGTGCATTTATACAGAGCGCGAACGCGAACGCGAACGTGGTTTTTCGTCATGGAATGATTTCATCATTTTATAGAGGGCCGTTCAAATAGAATGCGAACGCGAACGCGAACAAATATTTGTTCGCGCGGTCAACCGCCGAGATTGCCCCAAGAGCGAATTTTTCAGCTCGTACCACCTCCCTTGCATCATTTCCTAAAATAGAAACTTGTGCATATGGCTTTTCCAATTTGCTTGTAGGGTACAAACAATGGATAAAACGGAAGTTTTGATTTTAGAAGTGAAAAGAATC
>NW_008708133.1:1269823-1299941 GCF_000327385.1 Lottia gigantea | reverse complement strand
AGAATCCAGTTTTGTTTGACAAAGCTGAAAAAACTTACAAAGAGACAGTAAAAAAGAAAGATATTTGGAAGGGAATCGGAGAGATGATTCCAAAATGACCATATGACCAAATTTTAACAACAAAAGAGGCGATCCGCATTGAAAGCCGTCGACGGTTTTCCGCGTTCGTGTTCGCGCTCTATTTGAATGACTCAACTGATGAAAAGTCGCGTTCGCGCCGGTCGCGTTCGCGTTCGCGCTCTGTATAAACCCACCTTTAGTCAACATAGATTTATTTGAGACAGTTCGACGCCAGCAAAATACCAACATTGAGCTGAACGTCAAAATTTGCGATATAGGCCTACGTGTATGCTTCCTAAGTGAAACAATTTTGGACAAAGCGTTATTTGGCGGACGAAAGTACCGAAATTTAAGGATGTGTAGCTGAGATTAAGACATTTAATTTCCAACTCCATAAATCAGAAAAGACCTAAATATTGAGACAAAAGTTGCGCCAAAGGCTGTCCACGAATTTGTGATTGACAATGAAAGAATGTTTTAAAACATATTTTATAATCGCAACAACCATTGTTCTTCATGTACAATTACTAACATTATATGCAGGACACAAAACCAATTCCCTTTGAGAACAGACTTCGCGTATTCCCGGCTTGTCGCCCCCATTCCTAATACTTGGTTACATGAGGTGTTGAAAGACTACATATTCTTACCATCCGAGTCATTAGATCTCATTCTGAGGTTAGACTGTCTTGGGAGGCTTAACGCTCAGTTTCTGCATTATGAGTAGGCCTAGGCCCTGATGTACTGGAAAAAAAGGTGATGTAGTGGTATTAGGGTGGTACGTGTTAGTGGTCTAATGACTCTAAGGTTGTAAGGATATGTGGCCTTATGACTATAAAGGTCGGGGTATGTGTTCTAATGAATCTAAGGTGGTAAGAGTATTGGGTCTGATAATACTAGGGTGGTAAGGTAATGTGACATCATATGTCATTAGGGTGGTAAGGTTAAGTGGTCTTATGAATCTAGTATTGTGATATTTTGATCAATGAGTTCTGTGAGTAAATCAATATCATCTCTATAGCCTACCGTTTGTGAAACTGAATGAAATGATATTTTACAGAGTGTTCTTTTTTTAAATTGTTGTTGTTCAGTAGGCCTATACAGTATAAATTATTTATAACTCCATGGTATAGGTTTATCTACAAAGGGATGTAACTACTATGTATGCCTTTGAATTAAAGACTACTACGCATTTTCAAGCCCTTTTTTTTACAGCAGATACAGAAAGGGATATCCGTATTCATGACAGTTTTACGTGAACCGTGCCATGTCCTCTATCTATATACTCTCTACGGTCTACTGTCTGGGCCTAGTATGCCTAAGCCTAAGAAGAAGAAATATGTTTGCTTAATATCTTCTGGAGATATGATGGATTATAACCGGGACAAGGAGACGAGGATTATACTTTTTCAATTTCACTGATAAATGATGGTGACTGTGATCTTACCTTAGATATTGGTCTGATTTGAAGCCCATTAAAGAAATGAGTCATTTTATCGATTGTTTTGAACTAGTCTATATAAGAAAGTATTCTGCCACACTTGCTTGCAGCCTCGAATGTAATTGATCTTGCACCTTTTGTCACGTTTTATAGAAGTTTTTATTCAGTTTCCATTTCTAATCATAGTATATTTTCCTTTCATCCGATCCTTTTTTCCATAAAAAGACTTCAAAATGAAAATGAAAGTACAAATTCAAAGAAGGCGGGATATTCCAAGAACGATTGTGACCGGTGGGTTCGTTTTGACGCATTGACCAATTTGCCGCATCGTGCCCAACTGCACAAAAACGACTTGTAAAACGAAACTATGACCATTTGTTTCACATGAAACGAAATATCTGTTGCCCCGCATCGATTTTCTTCTTTTTTATATAATTTGGACTTGTTAGGGAAATCGAAAGTATAGCTTTACGGTAAAATCTGGAATAAAATAAATACCAAGTATAAACGATCAGAACCGTAATATAAATTCCCTAACAAGTCCAAATTATAAATAAAAAAAAAATCTATGTGGGGCAACAGATTAAAATATATCGTTTCATGTGAAACAAATAGTCATTCCGGATTTTATCAGAAACCTTTAGTTTCGTTTTACAAGTCGTTTTTGTGCAGTTGGGAACGATGCGGCAAGTTGGGCAATGCGGCAAAACGATGCCACCGGATTGTGACGTAATGCATATCTATTTTTAACTTGGGAAATTTTCTCGTTAAATCGATATTTAGCTAAGAGAATAGTGTATTGTATCATTGCATACAATAAAGAACGGTATATATTTCATGATTCAAAGTGATAAAGATAACCAACAGACCATAATCTTTTAAAACGGTAGACAGACATGTTGACTCTTGGATCACACACACAAATAGGCCCCTAGGTCTAGAAAATTTTTGTTACTGAATTTCGACCTTTAAAAATAGTAAATTTTGGGCAGTGGCTATTTACCACTAGCGTGGCAAGCGTGGTAAATAGTCAGAAGTACCCCTACAGCTATTTGCCACGGCGTGGTAACTTGTTAAATTAGGCCGTCACCATGTTAGTCTACTAAACTTTACCACGTTTTTTTTTCTTTGGTGGATTTCATCCAATTTTTTTTCAAATTTTAAAAAAAATCATTCTTTTTAGGTTTCAAAAATATAAATATTGTGAACATTTCACATTGTTAACACACTAAAATAAGCATTTAAATATCTCTAGCGAAGAAAAATATCCGCCATATTTAAAATCGGTGACTATGGATTTCGGGCATTTTGGATGCTAAATTTCACAGTCTAAAAATTTCTGCAATCGCTATGTGATGTGAACCATAAGGAATGCGTGTTTATGATCATACTTCGGTATTGCGTGCATTTCCAGCTGTCTACAATGTTTTGATTGTTATGAGGCATTGCTCTTGTCTTTCGAAATGCGTTCAGTCTGTAGCTTGTAAATACGCGGGAACCTATCACCAGCCCTATGAAAATAAAACAATTTAAGAAATATTTGATATGAGTTATTGCCCTTGTTCTTGGAAACGTGTAGAATGCACAATTTGGACAAAACTGGGAAAATTGTTTATTATCAACTAACGATGAACTTTATCACAATATAACTTGTTCTTTAGCTAGTAAACACTGAAGAAGGCACAATTATTGATAAATTTAGATACATTTAGATAAAACTTCATAATAATCAAGTAGGAACCTCATTAAAGTGTTGAAAAATATCTTAGACTCGACCGACTCACTCTTTTGAGCTAACCGAATTGTTTGTTTCCAGATGTAAAAAAAAATACAGATATTGGTACTGTTTGATTGTAGTATGTAGTAAAGGTTAGTAATGATACAGAGGTTGATTCTGTTTGACTGTAGTATGTAGTAGAGGTCAGTAATGATACAGGTATTGACGTGTTTGAGTGTAGTGTGTAGTCGAGGTCAGTAATAATACATATATTAATAGTGCCTGTCTGCAGTATGTTCTCCGGGTCAGTATAATACAGATAGTGATAGTATCTGACTGTAGTATGTAGTATAGGTCAGTAATAACACAAATATTGATAGTATCTGACTGTAGTATGTAGTCTAGGTCAGCAATGATACAGTGATGATATTGGTAGTGTCTGACTGTAGCATGTAGTCTAGGTCAGTAATGATACAGCTATTGATAGTGTTGACTGTAGTATAATGTCTAGGTTAGTAATGATACAGATATTGATAGTGTATGATTGTAGTATGTAGTCTAGGTCAGTAATGATACAGATATTGATAGTGTTTGATTGTAGTATGTTGTTTAGGATAGTAATGATACAGATATTAGTACTGCTTGACTGTATTATGTAGTAGAGGTTAGTAAGGATACAGATAATGATACTGTTTAACAGAAGTATGTAGTCTAGGTTAGTAATGATACAGATATTGATAGTGTTTGATTGTAGTGTGTTGTCTAGGTCAGTAATGATACAGATATTGATAGTGTTTGATTGTAGTATGTTGTCTAGGTTAGTAATGATACAGATATTAGTACTGCTTGACTGTATTATGTAGTAGTAGAGGTTAGTAAGGATGCAGATATTGATACTGTTTAACAGAAGTATGTGGTCTAGGTTAGTAATGATACAGATATTGATAGTGTTTGATTGTAGTATGTTGTCTAGGTTAGTAATGATACAGATATTGACAGTGTTTGACTGTAGTTTGTAGTAAAGGTCAGTAATGATACAGATATTGATAGTGTATGATTGTAGTATGTAGTCAAGGTTAGTAATGATACAGTAATGATATTGGTAGTGTCTGACTGTAGCATGCAGTCTGACCTCCACTACATACTACAATCAATCACTATCAATATCTGTATCATTTCCGACCTCTACTACATACTACAGTCAGACACTACCAATATCATTACTGTATCATTACTGACCTCTACTCAAACTACAGTCAAACATTGTCAATATCTGTATCATTACTGACTGACCTTGACTACATACTACAGTCAAACACTATCAATATCTGTATCATTAATGACCTCTACTACAAACAACAGTCAAACACAGTCAATACCTAACGTATTTCTTCAAACACAGTCAATACCTAACGTATTTCTGATATTATGACTACATAATACAGTCAAACACCATCAATATCTGTATCATTAGTAAACTCTACTACACACTACAGGCAAACACCATCAATATCTGTATCATTAGTAAACTCTACTACACACTACAGGTAAATACCATCAATATCTGTATCATTACTGACCTCTACTACATACTACAGTCAAACACTATCAATATCTGTACCGTTACTTCCCTCTACTACAAACTACAGTCAAACACTGTCAATATATGTATCATTACTAACATGATAGCGGACGGGTCCTTTTTAAATTTATAAGTGACCAAGTTTGACAATTAAACACATATTTAAACATTTTGTCCAAATTTTGTGGATAATGGGTTATTGTGTCATAAAATATTGTGGAGCGAACGGACCCAGGGCGAACGATCTAGGGGCAAACATGATAAAGACCGAAAATGTATAGGGGCGAACGCGTTTAACAGTACCTAGCTAAATATAAAATTCTAACTTTATGACCTAGGCCTACGCTTTTATGGGATTTTTATTCTCATATCACCGTAATATCCATAGGAAACAACATTACAATTTTTGTGGAAATATACATTAGGTCTACTTACTCAGTGGCGTAGCCAGGATTTCATTGACGGGAGTGAGGAGCACATTTACCCTCTTTTTGGCTTTTCGAGGGAACTACCCTCTAAATACGCCACTGTAGTAACTTGTAAAAACGCAGTAATATTAGGAGACACATTGCATAAAATGCAGGAATTTATTTTCAAAACTCATTCTCACACAAAATACCCTTACGATCGTTTGGGGAAGTTTAATCCTCAAATGATTTTGAATGAATATACTTGTAGTAAGCCTGCTTTCCAATTCATTAACAAGGTTAAAAGTAAATTTTGACTAATTTGTAATTAAAATCTATTGCCGAAAGAACAAATGAATGTACACCAAATTTCACGCAACGCGGAATTTTTTAGATAGGTTTGAATTGAGAAGTATTCATCCTTGAACCATGAACTCTTCACAATCGGCCTTGACATTTATTTGTAAACAAACACGACATTTTTTTTCAAAAAGCGAATTTTTGATGAAAATGATGATTTTTTGATTGCAAAATCGTTATTCTAAATATTTAGGTAGTTTTAAGCAATTTTTTCCGAAAAGAATGTCGAATCATGACTAATTGGACATAACTGTATATTTGGGAAAAATTGAGCAACTAAACCTAAATGAGGCTTCATTCCATAGGCCTGCCCTAATTTCCACTCAGCACTATTATTTACTCAACCTCAGAATGGGTCTTTATTAGGTTTAAGTGAAATTAGGGTAATCCTATGTCCATATCGATGGCATGCCAATGAGTCTTTATTCCATACCCTATTTCCCACACAGCTCTATAATTTACTCAACCTAGCAACGAGTCTTTATTCCATACTCTATTTCCCACACAGTTCCATAATTTACTCATCCTAACAATGAGTCCATATTCCATACTCTAATTCCCACACAGCTCTATAGATTACTCAGCCTAACAATGAGTCCGTGTTCCATACTCTAATTCCCACACAGCTCTATAATTTATTCAACCTAATAATGAGTCTTTATTGAACCCTCTATTTCCCACACAGCTCTATAATTTACTCAACCTAACAATGAGTCTTTACCGAAATAGCTCTATAATTTACTCAACTTCAAAGTGAGTCATTAATTCAGACTATATTTCCATCTTAGCTCTTTATTTTACTCAACTATTCCGTATTCCATACTCTATTCCCAACACAGTTCTATAATTTACTCAACCTCACAATAAGTCTTTATTCCAGACTCTATTTCCCACATAATAGCTCTACAATTTACTCAACTTCAAAGTGAGTCATTAATTCAGACTATATTTCCATCTTAGCTCTTTATTTTACTCAACTAGTCCGTATTCCATACTCTATTCCCAACACAGTTCTATAATTTACTCAACCTCACAATAAGTCTTTATTCCAGACTCCATTTCCCACACAGCTCTATAATTTACTCAACCTAACAATGAGTCTTTATTACATACTCTAATTCTCAAATAGCTCTATAATTTACACAACCTAACAATGAGTCTTTATTACATATTCTATTCCAAACACAGTTCTATAATTTACTCAACCTCATAATGAGTCTCTATTCCAGACTCTATTTCCCACACAGCTCTATAATTTACTCAATCTAATAATGAGTCTTTATTGAATACTCTATTTCCCACACAGCTCTATAATTTACTCATCCTAACAATGAGTCTTTATTACATACTCTAATTCCCAAATAGCTCTATAATTTACACAACCTAACAATGAGTCTTTATTACATACTCTATTCCAAACACAGCTCTATAATTTACTCAACCTCACAATGAGTCTCTGTTCCAGACTCTATTTCCCACACAGCTCTATAATTTACTCAACCTAATAATGAGTCTTTATTGAATATTCTATTTCACACAAAGCTCTATAATTTATTTAACCTAACAATGAGTTTTTAATACATATTCTAATTCCCACATAGCTCTATAATTTACTCAACCTAACAATGAGTCCGTATTCCATACTCTTATTCCCACACAGCTCTATAATTTATTCAACCTAATAATGAGTCTGTATTGAATACTCTATTTCCCACACAGCTCTATAATTTACTCAACCTAATGATGAGTCTTTATTGAATACTCTATTTCCCACACAGCTCCATAATTTACTCAATCTAATAATGAGTCTTTATTGAATACTCTATTTCCCATACAGTTCTATAATTTACTCAACCTAATAATGAGCCTCTATTCCAGACACTATTTCCCACACAGCTCTATAATTTACTCAACCTAATAATGAGTCTTTATTGAATACTCTATTTCCCACACAGTTCTATAATTTACTCAACCTAATAAAGAGTCTTTATTGAAAACTCTATTTCCCACACAGCTTTATAATTTACTCTACGTCACAATGAGTCTCTACTCCAGACTCTATTTCTCACACAGCTCTATAATTTACTCAACCTAATAATGAGTCCATACTCTAATTCCAACTTAGCTCTTTATTTTACCCAACTTAACAATGAGTTCGTATTCCATACTCTATTCCCAACACAGTTCTATAATTCACTCAACCTCACAATAAGATCAGAATAAGAACAGAAGAAAACCCAATATCAAGACCCTTAATCCTAATTTCTAAATAAAGTGTCTGCTCCACCCTAGGCCTGTACATTTGGGAGAATCAAACCCTCCCTTCCCCGAAATCCAACTTAGCTCTTTATTTTACCCAACTTAAGAATGAGTCCGTATTCCATACTCTATTCCAAACACAGTTCTATAATTTACCCAACCTCACAATGAGTCTCTATTCCAGACTCTATTTCCCACATAGCTCTATACTTTACTCAACCTAACAATGAGTCTTTATTACACACTCTATTCCAAACACAACTCTATAATTTACTCAACCTCACAATGAGTCTCTATTCCAGACTCTATTTCTCACACAGCTGTATCATTTACTCAACCTAATAATGAGTCTTTATTGAATATTCTATTTCCCACAAAGCTCTATAATTTATTTAACCTAACAATGAGTTTTTATTACATACTCTAATTCCCACATAGCTCTATAATTTACTCAACCTAACAATGAGTCCGTATTCCATACTCTTATTCCCACACAGCTCTATAATTTACTCAACCTAATAATGAGTCTTTATTACATACTCTATTCCTAACACAGCTCTATAATTTACTCAACCTCACAATGAGTCTCTATTCCAGACTCTATTTCTCACACAGCTCTATCATTTACTCAACTTAATAATGAGTCTTTATTGAATATTCTATTTCCCACAAAGCTCTTTAATTTATTAAACCTAACAATGAGTTTTTAATACATATTCTAATTCCCACATAGCTCTATAATTTACTCAAACTAACAATGAGTCCGTATTCCATACTCTTATTCCCACACAGCTCTATAACTTACTAATAATGAGTCTTTATTGAATACTCTATTTCCCATACAGTTCTATGATTTACTCAACCTAATAAAGAGTCTTTATTGAAAACTATATTTCCCACACAGCTCTATAATTTACTCTACGTCACAATGAGTCTCTATTCCAGACTCTATTTCTCACACAGCTCTATAATTTACTCAACCTAATAATGAGTCCATACTTTAATCCCAACTTAGCTCTTTATTTTATCCAACTTAACAATGTGTCCGTATTCCATACTCTATTCCTAACACAGTTCTATAATTTACTCAGCCTCACAATGAGTCTCTATTCCAGACTCTATTTCCCACACAGCTCTATAATTTACTCAACCTAACAATGAGTCTTTATTACATACTCTAATTCCAACTTAGCTCTTTATTTCACCCAACTTAAGAATGAGTCCGTATTCCATACTCTATTCCAAACACAGTTCTATAATTTACCCAACCTCACAATGAGTCTCTATTCCAGACTCTATTTCCCACTTAGCTCCATAATTTACTTAACCAACAATGAGTCTTTTTCCATACCCTATTTCTCAACCACACAAGGAACCTATCACACATATTCTATATCCCACACATTTCAATCAATTTCAATATAATTCTAAAAAATGGCTCTATGACACATTAGGAAGCATATAGGACACACTCCACTAAAACATTTCATGAAAATTGTATATGTATATTTTAGAAATCTTCTCTCTCTCTCATGTTTTTGGATTTTTGCATGCCTATTTTTTGGTCTAGATTTGGAATTTGATGTCTGAAATTGCATAATTTTTAAGATTTGGTGAGATAATGAGAGACTTAAGAGATAATTCTAAAAATAGTCGAGCAGATGAGTATAACCGGTAGTAGTCTACTTTCAAATTTTCATGGTCATCATATATTGTAATTTTTTAGGAGACATTAGGGATTGGTCAGGCTTTCATTCGAAAAATTGGAAAGTTTTCAACACGTTGTAGAAGGTTGAATTTCGTGTTTTAACATGAGAAGAGATGGCATATCAATTAGAGGAGTGAGTCCGGACTTTTCCCCATCGAACCAGATACCAGTCCGTTCCCAATGCTACAATTCTAACAACTACCAAACCAGTACCAATCACCCCGTCGCAAACCAGTACCAATCACCCCGTCGACAACCATTTTATCTGATACCAAACCCTATTATCACCAAACCAAGGACAAACCATTATATTATGAAATAATGGAATACCTGCTCTAAAGAAATCTACCTTAATTATTGGATCATCTAACCTGAATCGAATTACCAAAACCAGTTCAGACACTGAAATACATTCTTACCCCGGTGCCAAAATCCATCACATACAGTCAATCATACGACCATGATCCCAAACCTATTACCGTTATTCATCTACCAAAGACCTCCTTTAACCAAAATCTCGAGGAAAACACAACAGAACCTCAGCACCCTCAACAACATGATGATGGAGTCCAGTATCAGCAGCGCAACAATCTTACCACCCTACGAAGATGAATTCGAACCAGTTGATAATCTTCATTGGTCTCCAGAAACAGCAAACAGTATTTGTTTGTTTTGGATACACCAGCTTCAAGCATCGTGTAAGTCGTTAAACTAATTACTGGGGATAAAAATACTGAGAGGCCACCGCTAGGACAAACTGTAGTTAACTTGAGACGCAAAATTCTCACACCCCTTCAGCATTCATTCTTAGATCGTGGACTTAAGTTTATTCCCACACCAAAGATAGCCTACTTAAATTATCTCCGACCATCCTTTGGACGATTTCAACGAAATCTTAGTTGCACATATTTTTTTTTTTGCTAGAACAATTTTATTCCTAAATCCACGTGGACACCCCCTAAGGTCGCCATCCATCCTCTAATATTGAAAGCATTTGCGAGTATGAATAGCGAAACAGCGAACCTTTCCAGAACACACGAAAAGCCTAATCTCACACGAGTGGAACGTGAAGCGTTAAACTTACATAGATCGATGGAACGATTGTTCTTTATATAAATACCATGTTTGTATACGCTCAAAGCTACTGCTTTATTGTTCGATGTTCCAAAAAATGTTCCTGATTTCAGATTCTGTTCTCGTCTGGTTCTTTAAAATGGGGCTCCATTTAGCAACGGAAGTCGATTTTGATTGGTCGCAATTAACTCGCATTTCTTCAGTCTGCCAACTTGTATCAGATGACGCATAAAACACATTTGAAATCAACATACCGGCTCCCTAATTGTAGAGCTTAACGTAACAATTATTAAAAACACATATTCACACACGATTCAAATGCGAAAGAAAAAATAATATAATATTAATATATAACTTCTTCTTTAACGCAGATTGCAATATTTCACTTTCATTATATTAGAACTATACTTCGGTCTCCAAAATCAATCACAATTTATCGACAGGTCGTGTATAGAGAGGTGACTTTGTTTTTACTCTAACCACTCTTACCAAACCTTTTCTATCGGGGAACACTTCTATAATCTTTCCTACTTCTTTGCGATAAGTTGTCAACTAAAAGCACTATATCTCCAACTTGTGCGTTTCTTTTTGGGGACAACTATTTCTGTCTCTGTAACGAATGCAAGTACTCCCTGATCCAGCGTGACCAGAAAATATTTGCAAGATATTGCACCTCTTTCGTGTATAGTTGTCTGTTTTGTTAAAAACACCAGGAGGTAAAATCCATTCGCCTTGAATGTTGATCAAATGATTTGGGGTGATTGCTTCTAAATCGTTTGGATCATCAGAGTTTCTCGTTAATGGTCTGCTATTAACTATGCATTCAACTTCACAGAACAGAGTATTAAGATTATCTTCATTTAGGTTGATGACTTGTTCTCTCAATAAGGAATACAGTATTTTTCTTACTGTTCGGATTTGGCGCTCCCAAATACCTACAAAATGACTTCCTGTGGGAGGGTTAAATTTCCATTTGATGTTTGGAAGCTCCTTTGCAGCACCAATAAAATTGCTGCCATTGTCCGTATAGATAGTTTGAACACCACCTCTTCTTGCCAAGAATCTTCTTATTGCATTTATGCAAGAGTCTGTGCTTAAGGAATAGGCAACCTCTAAATGTATCGCACAAATGGTGGGCATGTGAACAATACACCATAGAATTTTACTTTAATGTTCCTTCCTCTTTTGATTTCTATTGGGCCAAAATAATCAATACCAGTGTTTGTGAATGGTGGTTTGTCCACTGCGAAACGTTCAGCTGGCAAATCTGCCATCTTTTGTTGTCCAACTGCAGCCTGATATCTCTTTCAAGTAACACACTTTGAAATAATATTTTTCACTGCAGCGTTTACTTGCAGAATCTAGTATTTCTGTCTCAATTCTGCTACAAAGGAATTTTTACCAAGGTGACCCATCTTCCTATGTGTTTTTTCTATAATTAGTTTTGAAACAGACGATTCCTTTGGTAAAATAACTGGATGTTTTGCATCTTCAGATAAGTTCGATCGGTTAAGTCGACCGCCAACTCTAATCAGTCCATTCGTCAATATTGGATCCAATTTGATGAGCCGACTACTCTTCTTCAGATTCTTTTCCTCGGTTTCCATTTTGTCTAAAACCTCGATCTCTGCACTGAAATATCCTTTCTGGACTTCAAGTTGTGTGTAATACATTCAATATGAGATGTTAAAACAGTATAAAGAAACATTGAAGCAACATGCTGATTGCGATTTTGGCCACCACAAGTGTCCGAAAACAAAGATACATCTTTAATACTATCTGGTAAATTTGTTAACCAACTATAAAGGCAAGTGCCAATTTCATTACTGCCCTTACCACCTTCGACTTCTGACCAGCAATAGCAATATGCGATGTTTGGTGGGAGTGCATTATAGATGCAAAGATTGTATACACACAATTTTCTGCTATAATACAATAAAGATGCTGAGCTACTGGGAATCTGGAGGACACTTGGCAGATCAAAAGAAGCTGAAATAAAAGATGAATCATTCGCAGCTCTGATTTTGTCTTGACTTTTTGCAGATTGGGCATCGTGTTTTCGCTTCATGTGTTCTTCATATTCGTTTTGAAAAGCTTCCTTATCAGCTCCCGTGAGAAGGTTATATTTGACACACTTAGAACACTGATCTTTCTTTGAATGGTAAAAGGACAAATTAAATTCTTCACAAAAGGTTCTTCTATAAATCTTTTCTCCCACTGGTTTTACTGCTGGGATGGTCTCTTCACAATATTCTTGATATAGACGATATAATTTCGAAATTGACAAAGTTTGATCTAAATAAAATATTCTGGTGTCCTTGCGGGTGTAATGCGATTCTATTTTCGGGAAACTTTTTATATGGTTCCGATCAACGTTTAAAGTTTCTTCACTTAACTTATTTACAGGCTCATGCTTTCCACGACTATCAGAACCTGAAAATGTGCCAGCTTCACCAATATTTTGAAGTGCTGTATCTATTGGACCATGGCTGATGTGTAGAGTTTTTTCGAAAAATTTTCTGCACACCCTTTTCTTTTCATTCGCAATTATGAAATTATATAAAATTGTTTTTTCTCTCTTACGTTTACGTATTCTATCATGACTGTGGATTCTGAATCTCTGTACCCCTAAAACTTCAATTCTATTCAGTAAAAAATCTTTCTGTCTAGCGAAATCTCCCAAAGACCAATATACACTGCAAATAGCATTTCTTTTTTCTTCAGTGAAGTTCTCATTACATCGATATCTACAACCACAGTTAAATGGAAGGGGTGTTTTTTTTAGGTTTTACTTTCCCAGTTTCATCTGTAAATTCTTGTCCGTGCTTACTCTTATCTTTTCTTATATTCTTTTTCCATTTTTCAGGATGACTTTTTCGTGAACCTAAATTAGTTTGGTTTTCTGTTGTATCTACATTGGTTTGGTTTTCTCTTGTAGTATCTACGTTGGCTTCAATTTGGTTTTCTCTTGTTGTATCTACATTGGCTTGGTTTTCTCCTGTTGTATCTACATTGGCTTGGGTTTCTCTTGTTGTATCTATATTGTCTTGGTTTTATCTTGTATCTACATTGGCTTGGTTTCCTCTTGTTGTATCTACGTTGGTTTGGTTTTCTCTTGTTGTATCTACATTGGCTTGAATTTGGGTTTCTCTTGTTGTATCTACGTTGGTTTGGTTTTCTCTTGTTGTACCTACTTTGGCTTGGTTTTCTCTTGATGTATTTACATTGACTTGGTTTTCTCTTGATATTTTTACGTTGGTTTGGTTTTCTCTTGATGTACTTACGTTGACTTGGTTTTCTTTAGTTGTAACTACATTGCTTTGGTTTTCCCTTGTTGTATCAACGTTAATTTGGTTTTCTCTCTCCCTGGTTGCATCTGCACTGCCATTTCTATCTTGAATTTTGTACAATTTTGTCGGGGGAAAATCATCTTCTTCAGAAACATAGTCCTCGTCATCTGGAGACGGAAAATCAGGATCATTGTCACTATCGTCAAATTCCTCATCAGATTCATCAATTTGTTGTAAAACATGGAAAGCATCAAAGCATTTACCTGAAACTACAAAATTTAATATATGATTAATTCCGTATTCATATTGTAAACATACAGACCAGCAAAATGTGACCTTACTACTAATGAATATTATTTTCTGCCATAAGTGGCTATGTCCAGAGAGGAAAATATCCAATTTTTATTAATTCTTTGGATCTTTGATTCTGCAATTTAAGGCTGAATAAATTTTTGCAACGATACGCCAAAAAGGAATAAAAGAAGGAATTAAACTTATACTTCGCTTTGATGCCATATTATTTCAATTAAAATTCCGAAAACAAAGGAATTCATTTATATAAACATAAGCTAGGCTCCGTTATTAAAGGGAAATAACTCACAAATTATACCTCACAAAGGAGGACATAACCAGTTTTTCCAGGCTACTTTTGATTTATGCAGAAATTTGCGTCTGCCAAAAGTGTTTAAGTGGAGATAACCAGTTATTGCAGAAATTATATCTAGGTTGTCATGGACATAGCAATTATCAAGTCTGTAAGGAAAGGAAAGGAAAGGAAAGGAAAGGAAAGGAACGGAAAACTTTTACTCAGTACTCTGTGGCCTCAAGCCTATAGTACAATAAATATAATTATAATTTATGATATATATAAGAAACTATCCATCATTATGTACAATTTGATTAACATATATACATTCCTTTATTACATAAACCAAATTGATATCAATATTATAGTCTTGTCATATTTCGAGCATTTCAGCTCTAACTGCCAATCCTTTTTTAATAAAAATTGCCAGATTTCTAATAGTTACATTAGATTGACTTTGAAATAATAGTTTTAGTTTATCTGTTGAAGGATTTTTATGGTAATAAATGGGAATAAAATTTGTACGGAGATCTGATAATATATTAAAATAAAATGGAATTCATCTTCCACGGCGTTCATATTACAAAGTTCACATATTCGTTCATTTCGAGGTATTTTATTTCGACGGCCTTGCTCAATGCGTAGCAATGACGTAGAACATCTAATATTTGCGAGTGAAAATCTTAGACTATGCGACAAATTGCTATTTAGGTAGTTTTCACATATTAAACTAGTTTTAATGAGAGAGTAAAACGACCATTTATTTGAATTCGAAATAAACGAATTCCAGTCTTGGAGTTGAATATCTCGTAAACTTTGTTTAAAAATGGACATAAAACTTTTGATATCACCGACGCCCTGGGAAATCCAAACATGGCCAAAACCGTATGCGAACAATACATTTTTAACAGAGGTACACCAATTTCGCCGCCCTACTAGGTCCAGTTGATACAACATATTATAACAATGCTTTGGTAGCCTATCAGAATTCATACATTGAATTAATAGAAAATATTTAATTTGTTGGGACATATAACTAACACATAATTTATACCGCCCACATTCATCCCTTGCTAAAGCATTTGTTGTTTTATTTCCAGTATAAGTTAACCACTTACAAAATAAATTTTGGACCATTTCAATATCAGGCCTTGGCTCTACTCCCCAAATTTCGGAACCATACAATAGTATTGGAGCAACCATGGAGTCAAATAGTTTAAAAGCCAGTTTGCAGTTTCGATGACCTAATTTACATATGCAAGATTTAATAACATTTAAGGTTTTTGTTGCTTGGTGGGCTAATGTTTTACAACATTTGCTCCAATTTAAACGGTTAGAAAACAAGATGCCTAAATATTTGTAGTGGCTAACTGTATTTAATCTTGAACCTTTATAGAACCATTTTTCGGATTTTGACAGTATTCCCCCATTCTTAAATACAACAATATTGGATTTATCAACATTCACATGCATATTCCATTTGAGACAATATTTTTCTAATAAATTCAAACGGGATTGTAGATCACCAACAGTGTCAGCCACAAGAGTCAAATCGTCTGCAAAAAGCAGCAAAAGTATGTCCTCAATCGACTGGTTTATAAAAATGCCATGCCCACCATCAGATTTCAATAATTCTGCAAATTCATTAATATAAAAACCAAAGAGCCAGGGGCTGAGTATACAACCCTGTCTGACCCCTTAGTCACACGAGAAGATATCTGTGACATTGCCGTTTTGTCTCACTCTGGATGATACATTTTTGTATATAGATTGAAGCGTTTTGATCATATTTCCATGGACGCCATGATTAATAAGTGAATAGAAGAGCTTAGGTCGCTGGACATAATCAAATGCTTTTTTGAAATCGGCAAATGCACAGTAGAACACACCACCCCTCGACTTCGAAAGATATTTCTGTATCATACTATTAAGTACAAACATATTGTCAGTTGTTGAATAACCCTTTCTAAATCCCGCCTGTTCTTCTACAAGGCGACCATGCTCTTCAGGCCATAAATGTAATCTGTTATTAAGTACTGAGGTAAATATTTTACTGATAACGTTTAAAAGGGATATGCCTCTGTAGTTACCAGTTAAACTGGGGTCACCAGATTTGTACAGTGGAATTATAATACTGGTAGTCCATGAGTCTGGGAAATTCTGGGTAGTGAAAATAGCATTAAATAACTTCTGTAACAATGGTAGAAGTTGGGTTTGGGCACATTTATAGAATTCAAGAGGTATAAGGTCTTCACCCCCTGATTTTCTATTCTTCATTTTATTGATGGCACATTTTATCTCGTCACATGAAATTTCACAGTTCAAAATTTCGATATTTGAATCGCAAAGTTCACAACATGAATTGTGATTCTGTAAAGTGTTTGCCACATGGTTATCAAAAGAAATGTCACGTTCTTCGATTATGGGTTCAACAAATTTTTGAAGTATGAGAACCACTCTTCGTCATCAATGTTTTGATTTGTGGATTTTGATGGGTTCATAAACCGTTTCAAGGTGGACCAGAATTCTTTGGAGTCCTTGCGTTCACAAGCACCTAAAAGTTCGGTTTGTATATTTTCCAAATGTCGTTGTTTTTTCACATCACACATAGTTTTAAAGATTTTTTTGGTATCAATATATTGTTCAAGATCACTAGTTGAATTTGTCACACGAAATGATTTTAATTTTTTGTTTTTTTTCTTGGTATGTTGTTGCCTTAACTCATCATCGAACCACGGCTGGGATTTCTTGCGTTGGTTCCTATTAACGACGTACATCCCTGAAGCCTGTCCAACTTCCTGTAGGATTGCATTTAATTTTGAAACAGCCCCGTCAATATCAGTGTTGATTACTCCATAGAGATCTAGCAGCCGGGCCTCGACATCTGGCGATTGCATCTTTTGACAAAAATCGACAGTATTTTGGGCTTTCCACCTATAGCGCATTGTCTTGGCAGCTAGTTTTGTAGGGTGGGTTTTGATATGTTCGCCGAATGAAATTGAACATGATATTGGAAAATGTTTGGAAATATCCGTATCCAGAACTGTGAAGTTGGAAACATCACTTAGCATCCTTGGTTTCATTAACGCCAAATCGATCACACTAGCCCCAGTGCTGCTCACGTATGTATAATTGCCCAACGGATCGCCTGGTGTGCGACCATTTAAAATAATGAAATCGTTATCACAGCACAGTTCAATAAGTTGATTCCCAAATGTGTTGGATTCGTAAAACGATTGTAAGAAAGGATTATGCTTTGTTTTGGTTTCCTCTACAAAATCTTGTTTTCTTCCTATTCTAGAGTCAAGTCTGTATATCCCAGACATTTATTCAGATAGGAGTATGACATTTCTGGACGATAAAATATACAACTGTAAATGTCTAAAACTGGACTTAACTCATTTTGAGAAATTTTGGACAAAACCAGTTTTGGCTTTCAACCCTCGATACATTCGTCCATTTGTAGTCTAATACTTCTAAAATCATCTTGTGCAGTTTCACTGCAATGGTTGCTGCAGTCAATTCCATCTTCGGAATAGTTCTCTTCTGTAATAAGGCAACACGAGCCTTTCCTATTACTAGTGAACAGTGAATTGCTCCTTCTTTTCTGACTCATCGTATATATGACACAGCACCATATCCTTGGTCACTGGCATCACTGAAGTGATGGATTTCCAATTCTGCTATATCACCAAATTGTGGAGGTTTAAAACATCTAGGAACAGTGAGTAACTCTAGACCAGGTAATGTCGCTAACCACTTATTCCATCTTTTCAATACATCTGGTCCAATTTCTTCGTCCCATGATAATTTCTGCTGACAAAGTTCTTGTAAAATTATTTTGGCTGGCAAAACAAAGGGTGCTGCCAGTCCCAGGGGGTCGAAGACAGAAGAAACTAGGGACAAAATTCCTCTTCTAGTTGGTGATTTCTGTGGTAAATTTATCTTAAATCCAAAGCAATCATCTTCTACTGACCATCTGACACCAAGAGCATGTTCAACCGGTAAACTATCATAATCTAAATCTAAATTCTTGATTTCCTTTGCCTGTTCTTCAATTGGCACTGTTTCAATCACAGATCGGCAGTTACTTATCCATTTTGTTAATTGGAATCCGCCTAGTTTGCATAGCTTTGTCAAATCTTCTATGAGTTTTACTGCTTTATCTGGAGAATCAACAGATCTCAGACAGTCGTCAACGTAGAAGTTTCTGTATATAGTATTGATGACTTCCAAGTCAAATTCATGTCTGTTATCTTCAGCTGCTTTATGTAAGGCTGTATTTGCGCAACTTGGTGAAGATGTAGCGCCAAATAGGTGAACACACACTCTATATTCTCTGGGTTCCTTTGTGTAATCTCCGCCAGGCCACCAATAGAATCCCAGGAAATCTCTGTTGTATTCTGGCATCTGCACATAATGGAAGAATGATTTTATATCTGCCATAAGGGCAATAATCTCTTCTCTAAACCTCAATAATACAGATACTAGACTGCTGGTGAGTTTAAATGTTGGTCCAACTGAAAGTAAATTATTTAAACAAATTCCTCTGTACTTCGCTGAACATTCAAAAACCACTCTAAGCTTCTGAGGTTTTCTCGGATGATAAATTCCGTGGTGGGTGATGTACCATACTTTTCCGTCATTTCTATGCAAAGCCTCTTTTGGAACAAGTTCTGCAAATCCAGAATCCATGACATCTTTCATAAAAGAATAGTAATCTCTGTGAAAATCAGGATTATCCTTTAGTATCTTCTTAATTCCCTTAAGACGATTTGTCACCTGCTCTCTGTTGCTAGGTAGACGAACATCTGGGTTTTTTAATGGCAAGTCTACAATGTATTGCCCATCTTGTAATTTTATAGATTCATTCATTTTTTCTGTAAATCTTATATCTTCGATTGATAATTCCTTTTCATCATCAATAGTCTTTTCTGGAAAGTCCAAGTTGACATATTTTTGGATTTTCTTTCTAAGTTCTGTAAATCTTCATGATTTTCTACAGCATGAACTTCCATGCTTCTTTCTGTCACAAACAGTCAATAGGAGCGGCAGGTAACTGAGTCTGAGTGAATGGCGAACAGTGGTCATTCTGGTCAGGCATTTTATGGTGGAGTAAGTGCACCAGTCAGCTGCTCTTGCATTGTCGAACATATGATGAGTATTTCGATATTTTGATTTAACGTAACGAAAAATAAGGTTATGGCTTTTAGGGCTGCGTTATGCGAAATGGTTCAACAAAATACTACGTATTCCTATCTTTAGGCCTACTTAAAAACTGTTTTTAAATATCTTTCTGTTTATACTTAGCTGAGGATGAAACCAGACATCATAGCTTTTCATAACATTTTTTAATTTGATTACATTAGAATAGATAATTTGATACAATTGAGTTCGTTGAAAATCATAAAAAGTCTGCAGTAAAGCGTCATTGGTAACACAATTATTGGTCTCATACTGGATTGTAATCTGTCCCGTCTCAAAATTCAAAAGATTTGATTGGTTGATTATAAATACTAACCAATAGACATATATTATCCTAAATTGTATTCATATGAATCAAACAACCCAAAGTAGGAAAATGGATAAATACTTGATCAAAAAAAACCCCCAGAAAATTAACTTGGACGTATTTGTTCAACGTTTTGCCATAAAATATAATAATAAAACGGCAATAAAAATGTAACGTATTATAACTTGTATGTTTTAACAAAAATAATCTCGAATCTAAAATAGGCCTACTCCGTGAAAGCCCGCTTCCTGACGTTTAATCGGTTGCCCAGTAGTACTGGTCAGGATACGAGCCTGGTCACAAAGTTACTTGAAATCTCATTTTCCTCTCCATTTTCACGAGTGAGACATCAAATCATCCAACCTATTCTTGTTAGCGAAGCAAATGGAGTGTTTGGTGGTCCAGTAATATTTTCTAAGGGAGTGTATGCTTCAGGTACACAGTTTCCTATGAGCAACCCAATTCCAGCATTCAATTCAGGTAACTTCACTTTATTCAGATGTGGCCATTTATCTATATCTGCTTGACGTGGAATGTGATATTCCGAGACTGGTATTTCTTCTTTTGAATAAGTTGTAGGAAGTTGAATATAATCTGTTTTTTTTAATCGACATATTTCTAAACCTTCCAACACCTGGGTTTCCATAGTAAGGTTAGTATTCTTCATTCTTATTCTTACTGCCACAATTGACAATGTGCACTGTCCTTCTCCGGCTCCTAGTAGCGAAGCATTCTCAGGAATGGTGACTTGAGCTGATGTGATTGTTTTTACAGAAGTCTGCTCCTTATCTTTAAATGGAGTTATTTCCCTTGATCTGGCTGGTGCTTGCTCTGAATGCAATATCTCTGGATGATTCTTTTCACATTTAGGACAGGCCAATTTCTCACTACAGCAAAACTTCAAATGACCAGATTTTAAACAACCAAAACACATACCATTTTGCTTTAGAAACTGAATCCTGTCTTCTATTCCATTTTTACCAAATTTAAAACATTTCATCAAGGGATGTTTTGAATCTTTATAGAAAGTACATGGAGATAATTACCCATCTTTCATAACCACCATTCTGTCATTAGTTCTTGAAACAGGAGCAACAGATTTCTTCTTAAGTCTGTCTTCTTTTGATTTCAGATCTGTTGCATAACTTGCTTTATTTCTATTATAAGAAGCTGTCACATGTTTCTTCTTATCTACTGGCTTCTTTTTTTCTGCCAATTTCATTATAGCCTCTTTGCCAAATATAGCATCATTTGCTTTCATGGATTCGTTTCTTATGAAGTCCACCAAATGAGAAAACCGAACAGATTTTTCTTTACTCTTCATTTCTGTTGCCTTAGAACACCATCTCTCTTGAAGAAAGAGAGATAGTTTAGATGCTATTTTCTTCAGATTATCTGGATATTCTATCACTTACAAACTCTCCATACCTTGAATGGCACAATTGCATTCTGTCAAGAAACAATATCATTGGGAGTACCTGTAGTAAACTGTTCTAAATACATCATCTTCTCATTGATATCATCAGTGTTGGCAACGATGGACTGGAACTGTCTCATAAACTTCTTGTAAGCCATCATATTACCATCAACCTTTTAATTTCCGCCTTTGGCTTTTTTATTTCCTTTACCATAGTTACCATAACTTCTTCTGCAGATTTTCGACTGCCAATAGACGATGAAGAGTTTATAGTTTCTCTCTCCCAATTACTGTTCACAGGTTCTTCTGACTGTCTAACTGGTTTAAGGGCTTCTCTTTCTACAATTCTATCCTGTTTCTTGGGTTCACAAAACCCTCTGCTTCTAGGCAACCTATCTTCTCCTTTAGGCTGAGGCTGGTAACTTGCTGAGTGTCGAGACACAACATCCCTTATTTCTATATTTTCTAAAACTCTTTCTGCCGCTTCAGCTACAGCTAGGTCTTCTCCAATTTGTAACTGTTCTTCTAGCAACTTAAGATTAAGCCTTGCTTTATCTTCTCGGATCTTCTGCTCCATTCTTTCTTGTTCTAAAGCTTTTCTTTTCTGTAAAGCTGCATTTTTTTGCTTCTAATTCAGCAGGTTTTACTCGGGCTTTGGCTAATGATGACGATAAAGAACTTCCTTTAGTGGAACTAGATTCATGTGTAGACTTTGATCTATGTGATGCATTTGAATAGCTTCTTCCTTCAGATGGTGTCTTGTCATGGCCTACTCCCTTGGCATCTGCCTTTGAGATGCTGACAGATTCTTCTTGAAGGAACCAGTTTTCTACATCATTCTTAAATCTCAAGAAAAAGTCTTTGTGGGTTTCTCCTGCTTTATCAATGGATGACAGATATCCTTCTAAAGTCGTTTGCATATCCAAAAACTATTCGTATATCTGTAGAAATTCTGTATACTTTTTCTCATTAATGTCACGTCCACATCTTCATCTTTCATGAGATCTTTTATTTTTCTCAACTTTTTTGTCAAGGAAACTGCTAAATAATCTCTTTTCTTTGCATCCCTCTCTCTTGAATACTGTATACCTCTTTTTTAAGAAAGACGATAGCATTGCTATTAAAAAGAGTGACAACGGTTCATGTTGTGTCATTCTGAATAGGGAGGATTACGTTTCAGAAGCAGAGAATCAACTGAATAATCCTAAACATTATGTCATTTTACCGAAACCAGTTTTCAAAGAAACTACTCATATGATTAACAATATTCTTGCCGATTTAGTCAAAACTAGCTATCTCAAACAGAAACAATATGACTATCTGTCTGCCAAACCTGATTGTCGCGAGAGACATTTGTACACTTTGCCTAAAATCCATAAGAATCCAACCAAGGAGTGGTTAATATCGAATAAAATCCCTAAAGGCCGCCCGATTATATCTGACTGTGGTAGTGAGTCGTATGCAGTGTCAGAATACATTGATCATTTCTTACTACCTCTAACATTTCAACATCGCGCCTACCTTAAAGACACAACCGATTTTGTCCATAAAATAAAAAATCTTCGAGTTCCCTCTAATGCTATTTTAATTTCCAGCGACGTTTCTTCTATGTATACTAATATCGATAACACTACTGGTTTAACGGCAGTTCGTAAAACTTTTAATAGAAACCCAGATCCAAACGGACCCGACAATTGAATTCTACAGATTTTAGAGATTAGTCACATTTAATGGTAAAACATATTTACAAACTTACAGCTATGGGCAAACGATTCGCCCCTTCGTACGCAAACTTTTCATGGCAGAGTGGGAACGTAAGGTGTTGCCCCTCTGTCCATTTGACCCACTTTTTACGGACGCTTTTTGGATGACATTTTTATGGTTTGGAATTATTCTATCGAACAGTTTTGGGAATTCTTTGAAATTCTCAAACAACCACCATCCTTCTATCAAACTAACCGCAAACGTGAGTGACAAAAGCATAGACTTTCTCGATACCACTGTCTTTAAGGGTGATTCCATAGCAGAAACAAATAAACTGGTATAATCAAGTCACAAGTTTTACGATAAAGTCCCTTTATATCAGAAACTCATTATTTTGTAAGCAACTCTACGAATAAAAGGTACCCGATCCAGGAACATCTAACATGTGAACATTCGAAAGTAATATATTTAATTTCATGCAAGAAATGCCCCAAACAATATGTAAGAGAAACTAAAAATAATTTACGAACTCGTTTTAATGCTCATAGGTCGGATATCAAATTAAAGAAAGACAAGCCTGTTTCTAATCATTTCAACCTCGACGACCATTCAATAGACGATCTCACCCTAATCCCAATTAAGCTCATAGAAATTGACTTGCCCGAAGATGAAACTTCCAAATTTCGTCAATCTAAGGAAGCCCATTGGATTGAGACATTGAATACAGCAAGACCTATAGGGCTAAATATTCACCATAATGTAGGCATTGCACCCTTTGATGTCCCGTTCAATACAACCAGCAATCGAGCAAGATAGTTCATGCCCACTATAAGAGCCTTCAAGAGAAATTCCCCCATGTCTATAAGCAGAAAATGATAGTTGCATATTCAAAAAATAGGCTTAAAAACTTAAATGATAATATTGTTCATAGTAAACTAAAAATCAGTACATAACAGATACCATACTTCTCTTATTTTTTCTTATTTCAGATCAGAATCAGAACAGAAGAAAACCCAATATCAAGACCCTAATCCTAATTTCTAAATAAAGTGTCTGTTCCATCCTAGGCCTGTACATTTGGGAAAATCAAACCCTTCCCTTCCCCGAAACCTAAACCCTCAAAACCCACAAGAGCCTGCAAGATAAGTTCCCCCATGATTGAAAAAAAATAATTGTTGCCTATTCAAAAAACCAGAACTTAAATAACAACCTTGTTCACAGCATTCTAAAGCCCATCAGTATGTAACAATCTAACCTCTCCCCAACGAGTTAATTATAGATCAGAACAGAGGAAAATACTCAGCAGTTCCAGGCAGTTGCTTTTCGATTAATGAAGTATTTGTTCCATCGTAGGGCTGCACATTGGGAGTATCAAACCCTGCCTTCCCCGAAAGCTTACATCAAAAGTTTATTTCCATGCCAAGGTTCCTCAAAATCGGGTGAAAAATATAGCTTTCTATTATGATAAATAAAGGGAAATTACTCTTACTTTCCTAAACCTTTCCCCATGTTGAATTATATCCCACCTATAATCTATATCATTATGACTGGTGTAAAATGTAAAATCTCATTCCCAAAGAAAGGAAAATTTTTCAATCATATAAAAAAAAAAATCTATTAGGCCTACGGTGCGTAAGAGTTTTGAAATAGACTATAAATACAAAAGGGAAAGTAGGACTAAAATATTTGCAATTTTAAAAAATACATAAAATTGCCTTCCACAATGAAACACATCCAAGTAAAATCAAAATTAATATCACAAATGGAGTATTTAGTTCATAATTCATAACTTTATTATAAGTGTTTGTTTTTCTAGCATATGTTTACTGCAGTTCAAAATAGAAAAAATGGTTCCTTGACACATTAGGCCGCGAATAGATGAGATACAGTGTGCGGTGCGGTGTACGGTGCGGGCTAATCGATACAACGAAACTAGAAGAAGTAAACACACGAGGTACGGGTCCGGACACGGTGCAGAGACGATTCGTTCCTTCTATTTCTTACTGTACACCGTAATGGACAACGTACCTCGTCTGTTCGCATCTCTAAGAAGCATATACATTTTTGAAGAGTTGTCTTTTCTTGACACCCACCTTTTACATAAGTCTGTCATCTGACATTGCTAATAAATCTCAATATTATGCATCTTAAGTTTCATCCAAATTGGATGCAAACATGTTGATTATAGGTCAATAACAGTAGAGTTTCAAAAGCCTTACATCAAAAGTTCGTTACTTCGTTATTTAATGCCAAGTTTCCTCAAAATCGGTAGAAAAACAGGGCTTTCTATTATGCTTAGGAGAAATGTTGAAAGACATAGGTGACGTCAACATAACGTTTTAGTGTGGGGGTATAACAAGTCAAATAAGTATTGAATATAGGTCAACATATAATTCTTTTCTAACACGGGTTTTCGTTTCCATGAATACGTGTGTGGGTGATATGTGCTCAAACAACCAGAACAACATTTTTTTACAATGTGTGACGTTTTTCCTGATTCTATTTATAGACTATTATCCAAGATCTTACGTTCTCTTTTGAAATGTTAATTACCAAACATAACCCGGCCACTTTGACAAATATTGAAATATTGAGCTAAAATCTACCCTTTGCTATGAACTAATCATGTGATCAAGTGATAAATTAAAACAATAGTAATAAATATGAAATTTAGCCAATGGAATTCAATTTCAATCTCTCATGTTACTTGCTACGATCTACATACCATTCACAGCCTATGTGACAGAGCCGTATTAAGAGCCCAAACTAGTGTAAAATAGTCAAACCATGTCATAAAACATAAAAATTTAATGTCATGATCTCATATAATAATTTATATGGAGAGTGTTTGAATACCTGTACAATGGGATATACATATAATCTGGACTTTTGCCAACAAGAGGCCTACTAATATAGGATTGAATGGTCTTATAAGGTTTGTTCTAGGTAAATGATGTTTCTGTTATGAAATATCTTATTAAGTCCTATATTTCAATGTATTCGTCGGCATGCCCACAAAGGATTACAGCCTTTTTTTTTACAACAAATCCCTTAGATTAATATGAAACTAAATTCGGCAATAATGTTACCTAAAAATAGTTATCTTATGTAACTAACATTTTGGTGAATAAACATATAACAGCACAGAGTTTGATTTTCCAATTTATAAGTTGCAGTGAGTTTCTATTGTTCTCAGATGTAGGCTAGTAGACTAATATACCAATTGCAAAGTTATTCGATCAATATTTCAGATAAAGAAATACGAAAAAATATGTATTATTATTATTTTTCAGAAAGGTTATCGGATTCATTTGCAGGGCACCGACAAATATCTAACATAACTTCTTTGTCGGATCTCGTTCAACATCCATTACAAGACCTTCCAGATTTCAGAAATCAACGGACGCTCTTAGATTTACTCATAGAAAAACAAATTAACCACTGCCTTCTGGGCTTCTCCGATAGTGATATCTATGATCACTAATTCCCAAGACGCGTCAATGGTTACCCTGTGTGCGTTTATTTTCATTAAGTTCAAGATACAGAACATTTACTTCTGAATAACACTTCCGAAATAAATATACATGTACAATGTACATGTCCAAATGCTATTTAAACATTAATAAATCATTAAGTTTTAACGTTAAGCAAATCTTTCCTTTCAGTTCAAATTCATACTTATTAAAATTCATGATTTTCTTCCTGTATCCAAACGGTTTTAAAATAATTTTTCGATTACCAATGTCCTCAAACTTTGTTTACTTTTACTCGAAATACCCTATTTCCAATGTACGATGTTATGGCTTTTTCTGTATATTTTAAGAAAGTTATGTTAGTAAAATATTGTTAAAATAAAAAACAAATAGTTTTCGTATGAAAAAAAATGCAATAAATGAATGTTTTAAATTACCCGAAATTGCGATACAATTTGATTTCCCATCGATATATTCAACACTGACTTACTAGTGCGATGTCCAGGTAACATTCATTCTCAAAGATTGAAATTATGCTTTTTCCATCAAATCTTTAAAAATAATGTTTGAAAAGGCACCTCGAAGGTTAAAATAACGGTAATAGGAAATCTATAAATTCCATTTATCATAAAAGGAAAGCTCTTTGTAATCAAAAAATATTATGAGGAAATTTCATGACCTGAATATGACGTTTCGTTCTTAGAGAAGGAGAAATATAGGGGATATACATCCGATCATCTTATATAATTGCTGGTTATAGTGTTGTGTAGGAGTTGAAATTTTTCGCGGAATTCTCGAATTAATTTGAGATGAACTAAAAAATAATTGTTTTATTTTAAGTGTATATTTTCTAAAAGTACCACGTTTGGAATATATACATATTGATGAGATGTATTATTGCTTTAGTAATGTTTTAAGAATAATTTGATGTTTAAGAAAGCATGTACAAGAATAAAGCTTATTATGATTTATTAGTGTCGACATGAAAGGAGATAAAAGAATGGGGGAAAATGGGGAAAGCAATGTAAAATACTACCAGAAAGGATTCACAATTCTGTTCATCATCCAATTCATGTACATAAAAAACAATTCTACAAGCAAAACATTGGCTGTAACTGGTTAACATATAGACTCCAATTTGTCTTACTCAATCGACACATGGTCTGGGTAATAATAAACAATATTCTTTCAAGTTATTCAAACCCCCACCAGTTGAAATAAAAAGATGTTATTATTTGCAAAGAAAATGGAATTACAACAACTCGTGAAAAACGGCAGTTGCATCTGTTCTGTGTATCTTGATCATTCTACTAAGAACTAAAGGATAAAATGCTACTAAGGCTACATTTCTAGGTAAAAGTTTCTGATTTCATCCATTCGACAATTTCGAAAATTAAGTTTAACAATGTAATGTACATTTTTGTTACATCTTTGTTGTTTTAATTGCAAATATTAAGGGCGGAGTCGGTGGGCTGACTGGTAAATGATGTAATCACACAAAAAGACAGATTGGAAAATGACGAGATATGGAAGAATAATTTCACCTGAAACAGAGTAAAAATAAACAATTTAAATTTTTCTTAATTTAATATTTTTCCTCACCCCCCATATTATTTAGTTGAATAATACCATTTCGTATCACCCCTGACATAAGTAAATCTATTACAACATAATATTAAAATATCAGTCAAGACAATTCACTTGATGATATTTCATTGTTATATCTGATAACAGTCAAATTTAACCACCCAAATATCTAGCAGAATATTTCATTGTTATATCTAATAACAGTCAAATTTAACACTACCCAAATATCTAGTAGAATATATCATTGTTATATCTGATAACAGTCAAATTTAACTACCTAAATATCTAACAGAATATATAATTGTTATATCTGATAACAGTCAAATTTAACTACCCAAATATCTAGCAGAATATATCATTGTTATATCTGATGACAGTCAAATTTAACTACCCAAATATCTAGCAGAATATATCATTGTTATATCTGATGACAGTCAAATTTAACCACCCAAATATCTAGCAGAATATATCATTGTTATATCTGATGACAGTCAAATTTAACCACCCAAATATCTGGCAGAATATATTATTGTAATATCTGATGACAGTCAAATTTAACTACCCAAATATCTAGCAGAATATATCATTGTTATATCTGATGACAGTCAAATTTAACTACCCAAATATCTGGCAGAATATTTTATTGTTATATCTGATGACAGTCAAATTTAACTACCCAAATATCCAGCAGAATATATCATTGTTATATCTGATGACAGTCAAATTTAACCACCCAAATATCTGGCAGAATATTTCATTGTTATATCTGATAACAGTCAAATTTAACTACCCAAATATCTAGCAGAATATATCATTGTTATATCTGATGACAGTCAAATTTAACCACCCAAATATCTAGCAGAATATACCATTGTTATATCTGATGACAGTCAAATTTAACTACCCAAATATCTAGCAGAATATTTCATTGTTATATCTGATGACAGTCAAATTTAACTACCCAAATATCTAGCAGAATATTTCATTGTTATATCTGATAACAGTCAAATTTAACTACCCAAATATCTAGCAGAATATATCATTGTTATATCTGATGACAGTCAAATTTAACTACCCAAATATCAAGGAGAATATAACATTGTTATATCTGATGACAGTCAAATTTAACCACCCAAATATCTGGCAGAATATACCATTGTTATATCTAATGACAGTCAAATTTAACCACCCAAATATCTAGCAGAATATTTCATTGTTATATCTGATAACAGTCAAATTTAACTACCCAAATATCTAGCAGAATATTTCATTGTTATATCTGATAACAGTCAAATTTAACTACCCAAATATCTAGCAGAATATATCATTGTTATATCTGATGACAGTCAAATTTAACCACCCAAATATCTAGCAAAATATACCATTGTTATATCTGATAACAGTCAAATTTAACCACCCAAATATCTAGCAGAATATACCATTATTACATCTGATAACAGTCAAATTTAACTACCCAAATATCTAGCAGAATATTTCATTGTTATATCTGATGACAGTCAAATTTAACTACCCAAATATCTAACAGAATATATCATTGTTATATCTGATGACAGTCAAATTTAATTACCCAAATATCTAGCAGAATATATCATTGTTATATCTGATGACAGTCAAATTTAACTACCCAAATATCTAGCAGAATATATCATTGTTATATCTGATGACAGTCAAATTTAACCACCCAAATATCTAGCAGAATATATCATTGTTATATCTGATGACAGTCAAATTTAACCACCCAAATATCTGGCAGAATATATCATTGTAATATCTGATGACAGTCAAATTTAACTACCCAAATATCTAGCAGAATATATCATTGTTATATCTGATGACAGTCAAATTTAACTACCCAAATATCTAGCAGAATATATCATTGTTATATCTGATGACAGTCAAATTTAACTACCCAAATATCCA
>NW_008708133.1:1210023-1260658 GCF_000327385.1 Lottia gigantea | reverse complement strand
CCTGGCGACATAGAAACCATTTTAAACATCAAATTTGATTTACTGTATCAAAAAGTACATAAAGTGATTTTTGCGTGGACAGAACTACGGACCCGCGACTCGTATGTGAAATTGCTGTTGATTGGTGTTACGATTCATTTCTCATTATCAAATCTCATCTATTACAGTAAAAATGGAACCCGCGGAATACTTACTAACCGGTTTAGATTTTTTTTTAGCTGTTAGTGACGTAACTTGAGTATGTGTAAATAGTTTTCAGAAGTATTAAGAATGTACGAAAATCGAAAAATCCCTACAGAAATATCTCCAGGAATTTGTTTTCCTATTTCTATATATCTTTTCGGTATATGGCAGTGTCTGATATTTTTTAATATTCAAACACACACGGATTTGAAGGCTCAAATTTCGACGGTGTACTGTGAACACTATTACTGCTTACGGCTTAGCTAAAAACAATTCCCGTTTCTGAGACTAAAGTATGATTGGTTAAAAAAGGACACACTCGTACCTTTAATCCAAAATGACAATCATTTTAAAAGGTTTAAAGTTGGTAAGGTTATATTATGATAGAGTATGATGTTACATAAGGAATACTAACGTGTTATAAAACAGTTTTGAAGGGTTAATAGGGTTTCACGTCGTTTGTGCAATCACATGAATTACAAAAAAAGATACGCATGTGTTCTTAATTCATAGGATAAGAAGTTACTAAGCGTTTCAAATAATAACCAATCCTTTTCTAACATTACAAAACATAAGTTAAAAATAGACGCAACTAATACGTCAATTAAACGTTACAAATTGTTTGTTAATTTAACTAACATTGAACATCACTATTAACAAAATGAAGTAGGTTGTGTTGGCAGGATATAATATAGGTTAACCACTGGTTTATTTATTCATTTCTCACAAAAGAACTATCCAGAATACAACAGCGAATTCAAATGTTAATCCTTTCGTCCCTCCATCTTTGAGATATAACTGATATGAACAATATTTAGATATGCCATTTCACGAATCCCACCCTTAACACTCGATCAAATAAATGAATTTCTAGTCTAGAGTAGAATATAGTGACTGTATCTCTATAGTCATTGTTGGTATCAGATGTTATAGTCTAGATATAGAGTAAAATATAGTGACTGTATCTCTAGTCATTGTTGGTATCAGATGTTATAGTCGAGCTATAGAGTAAAATATAGTGACTGTATCTCTATAGTCATTGTTCGTATCAGATGTTATAGTCTAGATATAGAGTAGAATATAGTGACTGTATCTCTAGTCATTGTAGGTATCAGATGTTATAGTAGTCATTGTAGGTATCAGATGTTATAGACTAGATATAGAGTAGAATATAGTGACTGTAACTCTATAGTCATTGTTGGTATCAGAAGTTATAGACTAGATATAGAGTAAAATATAGTGACTGTATCTCTATAGTCATTGTTGGTATCAGATGTTATAGACTAGATATAGAGTAGAATATATTGACTGTATCTCTAGTCATTGTAGGTATCAGAAGTTATAGACTAGATATAGAGTAGAATATAGTGACTGTAACTCTAGTCATTGTAGGTGTCAGAAGTTATAGGCTATATATAGAGGAGAATATAGTGACTGTATCTCTATAGTCATTGTTGGTATCAGATGTTATAGTCTAGATATAGAGTAGAATACAGTAACTGTATCTCTATAGTCATAGTAGGTGTCAGATATTATAGTCTAGATGTAGAGTAGAGTATAGTGATTGTATCTCTAGTCATTGTAGGTGTCAGATGTTATAGACTATAGAGTAGAATATAGTGACTGTAACTCTAGTCACTGCAGGTATCAGATGTTATAGACTAGATATAGAGTAGAATATAGTGACTGTAACTCTAGTCATTGTAGGTATCAGAAGTTATAGACTAGATATAGAGTAGAATACAGTAACTGTATCTCTATAGTCATAGTAGGTGTCAGATGTTATAGACTAGATATAGAGTAGAATATAGTAACTGTAACTCTGTTTATTGTAGGTGTCAGATGTTATAGTCTAGATGTAGAGTAGAGTATAGTGATTGTATCTCTAGTCATTGTAGGTGTCAGATGTTATAGACTATAGAGTAGAATATAGTGACTGTAACTCTAGTCACTGCAGGTATCAGATGTTATAGACTAGATATAGAGTAGAATATAGTGACTGTAACTCTAGTCACTGCAGGTATCAGATGTTATAGACTAGATATAGAGTAGAATATAGTGACTGTAACTCTAGTCACTGTAGGTGTCAGATGTTATAGACTAGATATAGAGTAGAATATAGTGACTGTATCTCTAGTCATTGTTGGTATCAGAAGTTATAAACTAGATATTGAGTAGAATATAGTAATTGTATCTCTAGTCATTGTCAACTATATTCGCCCCACCACCTGCAAAATTCGAACGAATTGTCAACTGAAGCTGAAATCAGTCTTTATCAACTATTGCCACCTCATGTAATGCGAACCACCCCTCCCCCCACCCATCCACCATCCTTTGCACATTGGGCTGGTTACGGGCCTGGGTAGAATGGTTGGAAAATCATGCTCTATTAGCAAATTGCTGTATCGAGTGTTTTTATTATTCAATGACTAAACCACTTTGCCCACTTTAATTTACCTAACCCTTCCTACATATTATCAAAGATAAGTGTACCTCTAAATGTAGACACAGATACGTTATGAAATATGTTTACTGAAATTTTTCGTTTTATGTTGTAAACAAAAGAAAATGTAAACGAAGGGAATGTAAAAGATATTGTCTTAATTAGATGAGACTACACGTATCTGACCGTTTCAACTGAATGAATAGTATTTCTTTTTCAAAGTGTCATTCATAACTCTTCAATTGAACTGGCAACTTGCCAGCAAACAACGGGAAATAAATTAGACCAACTATTATTAGAAAGTATCGTCATATTCAACCAATCATATAACGGCGCCATATATAGATCCTACAAGGCGGGGATGGTTGATAAAACTAACGTTTTCATTGGTCCTTCTGAAATAAGAATGTCTGGCATAAATTGAATGTATAGTGGTCGCTGATCTCGCTCTGTGTTCATAAAATCCCGACTTAAAGAAATAGACAACAATTAAGTTACTTTGAAACTCTTGGTATCGACCTTCATCTCTGTTGTTTACATTTAGGTCGTTGGAAAATAGGAGTGTTGACAAGTTGAATTGGGATAGTACTTCTGTGGATATATATAAACATTTACATAATATATAATTACCAATGGTTTCAGAGGTTTAAACGAGGATATATATTTAACACGTATTTACCACCGATATAGTGGTAAATTTCCTATACATTGTGTACATTTCGGACCCGATGCCTTGCCTGGAATCATTGTATTATACTATGACGAGCGACACAAATGGAGACTATTGCTGCCCTGATCGTCTTCACCGAGATATTGAAAATGGAGAAAAACTGTTGCTCGTGGACTGTCGTTCGCAGTCGGAATATAGCCGTAGTCATGTTGTGAATTCCATTAATGTCACTTTACCAGGATTATTGGTGAAGAGATTACGGAAGGGAATATTGAATATGTCAGCAATTATTCATAATAATGTTGACAAGGAACGCTTTAATAAACAATGTAAAACTCATTTAATCATTTTATACGACGAGTGTTCCACTGACCTCAATGCTAACCCATCTAGCATACTACATCTTTTAGTGAAGAAACTTCGCCAAGATGGCTGCCGTGCTACATTTCTCCTTGGTAATACAAGTAGCTTATCTTTTAACCTCTATTTACATACTTGTGTAAAATTTACTTTTGTTTATAAAATACCTCATGTAAAAAGGATTTTAAAACCTAATTAACGATCGATATTTTATAAGATGGAGACTACGCTAGCTTAACATCAGAAACTCATATAAACCAGATTGATTTTTAAAGCCGATTTTGTAGGTCTACCAAGTATTTTTCCACAGCCTCAAGACTGTTCTGTAAGTGTCATCTAGAGTTGTTGCCCTTGTCAGCTGTAAATTCCCTACAAGTTTATTTTACCAATTCAAGGGAGTGAATAACATCTTGAAGTATTTTTTCATAATATCTTTTTTTTATTTACAGGAGGTTTCACGACGTTCGTTCAACGTTTTCCAGAACATTGTGTTTCTTTAGACAGTACCGAAAACTCTTTAAATGGACTGAGTAACTTACGAATTAGTGAAGACTCAGCCTATGGTACCTCAAGTGACAGTGAAAATGATGGTACGCCTTCATTACAGTCACCCTTTCCCGTTCAAGTACTGCCATACCTTTATCTAGGTAACGCTAAAAACTCGGCCGATTTACAACAATTGAAACAAAATGGAATCTGCTATATTTTAAACGTCACCCCTAATGTGCCAAATATGTTTGCAAATGACGATTCGTTTAAATACCTTCGCATCAACATCAGCGATCACCTGTCTCAAGACTTGTTCGAGTTTTTTCCAGAAGCCATTGCATTTATTGGTAGGTATTTTATAATTTTTCAACGGCAAACGAACGCCATGACACTATCCACGTGAAACGATCGTTTTTCAAATAATTCATCTCCAAATTGATGATATTCTAACTTCAAGACATGTTTTTTGTGTTACCCATCTCGTCAGATAATAATAATAATAGTATAAAACATGGTCGTAATTAATCTTGTTTATCTTATTACAAGATAGCCTACAGGTGTGCAATTTTCCTATTTCCGGTAGTCCAGATCCACCAGATGATTGACGTAATGAACTTTCAATGTCTGGATGATTGAGTCTTGTTTTCATTTCATTATTGCTTCCAATAAAGAGTGATTCTTTTCACTTTAATTACACTATTACTTTAATTGGACTATCAGCTGTTAAAAAATACAGATATAAATATTGATGAAAATACTAAAATCTTTTAGAGATCTTTTTTTTTGGTACTTTGCACGCTTCTCAATTTTAAGAAATCCCTTAAAACTATTAGAGCACTTCAATCATGGAATGGATTACGGATAAGTAGGCTTACGGATCCTTCTAATCCTAATCCAGATTAGAGTAACGTGGTAAGATCCTTAAGAAGAAAAGAGACATGACATTTAATTGTCGCCTAACATTTCTTAAGGTTATAAAACGGATACCTTAAGGCTGTTTCAGTAAGACAGTTTTTAGAAGAGTGGGTGGGTGAAATGTTAAAAGCCGAAAGCCTCGGGGCCTTTTGACAACTACTACAAGTTTTGATTGATAAGTGATGACAATGAATACCAACATCACATTGACTTGATCTTTTTTATATAAAAAGTTGAATCTAAAATTAGTTTGTTATCCGATCAAACCAAATGACTTCTCGTTTTCAATAAACATAGCAATAATGTAAGGGGCAGTGAACGTAAAATAAGAAAGGAAACATTGTAATTGTGGTGTAGGAGAGCTTTTTGCCTAACCACATTACATAAACAATTAGATTGATTTCTTTGAAGTGTATCAGAGAAACTTATACGTCTTTCACTTTCGATTTATCTGCCTACATTTGTTGTTAGTGTTAAGAGTGAAGAAGTTCCTAAAAACTTCTATGTAAAGCACTGGCCAAGGTCACAAATAAAGAGATAAATGTTCAATACAAGATAAGGTGAAGTTAGCATAGTTAGTATTAAGTTAAAAAAACAACCACGAGTAATCTACAATAAACAAAAGTCTATAATATGAAAGTTTTCTTGTTACCAGTTCTAAAAGAAAAGAGTATGAATAGGTTCTGAAAAGTTAAACATCTATATATAAGGATTAGAATATATTATACTTAATGAGCTAGAAAATAGAGAGGGGGGTCAAGTATTATTGGATTCAATGGGATCGAGTCTACCACGGACCAAAAAATTACTAAGGTTTTTATTGCGCTTATAGGCATAGTGTAATTTTATAAAATCTCTCCTATGTTATATAATCAAGGAATAAATCCACACAGGATCTTCAAGGAGTAAAGAACAACTAACGTTTTTATCTTGAAGTTTGGCTGTGAGCCAACACTGTCGAGTCGACCAAACGCCCCCTTATGTACAGTATCACCCAACTGAATAAAAACTCGTTTGTTTAGTAACTTTAAAGGGAATGTTAACCTCGTCGCTAGGTTTTTATTCACCCCTCAAGTCACACTCAAATAAATGACACTATGCTCTTTTTTATTACATTCTCAGAATAACAAATGACAAAATAGAAAAAATATGATTCTATGAAAAGATTTTATGTATGTTACGCTTCAACCCTGACTTTGATTGATACACAAATTGACATTTTGCGAACAAGTTATAGGCCTATCTTTTAATCGCATTAATATTTCAATTCACGCGGTGGATTTGACCTAAATTTTGAAAGTAAACATGCTAAGCCCAACCAATTTAAAATAGGAACGGTCAATGACATATTTCTAACATTTGTTTGCTTGTCATAGAGGATGGGTCTATAATATTTAATTTGACGTCGTAATTCGTGTCATGTGATAGTCTACTGCCCCATTATGTCAAATGTATTGTGCATCTAACATCTTATCCAAATCTCTTGACCCATTTACATAATATTTTTTGAAATATAAGTATATGAATGAACTGGGTCACATACAATGGTATTAAAAATACTAGAGATTCAGGTGAAAACTGTCTTCTATACCGGAAGTGATAAAATACTATACAGACTGTGAAACTTTGTTGAATTCTGACGAATTGTTCAGTAAATCATGTTTTCATATTTTTGCGCGGTCTACCATTTGAATGATAATGGATGAGTTGATTTATTGAGGAAATAGAGATAATTTTGTATATCAGACTATATTTACATGGAGAAATGTCACGGATCTGCTTGATCAAAGGATAGGCCTCACTTGAAAGAAGTAGTCGTAATTTCTATAATGGCAACTCAATGTAACTTTGCTAAACACCAGGGGCAGATTATGAAAGGAATTAATTTTTCTGACATTTAGATAGCTATCTCATTACATGACTTACAATGATATGATCGACCGTGCTAGTGAACGTGGGTGTGGATTGATAACAAATCTATAGTGTGTTATGTTGCAAGGTATTGATTAGTGCCAAGGTCTGAGAAGATTTCTTGTTCTACTGACCCAATTCTTAAGAATCAATGGTATTAGCTGATTAGCCTTATCGTTAAAACGCAAGGACATTTCATCACGGCAAGAATATATTAATGATTTTTCACTGTCTTAATAGTGATAAGTTCGCGTGATTAATATCAAGACATTTTTTCCAAATAATTGCATTTTGTTGACAAATTTCTAATATTCAACAATAATACAAGAATGAAGTAGTTCACGAAATTTGTATAATGTTATATGTATAGTTCATGGTTGTATATAGGGCAATTTAGGCGATGTAGAATTCAGCGAATCTGTTCAAGCCAAGCAACCGTTTCATTGCACAGACCAAAACCGACCTAGTTATCAGTAGAAAACATTTTAAAAGTCTTCAAACTATAAGTATAAATCTCTGACGTATATTGGCCTACTGATAAATGTTGGAACACCCAACATGGAATAATGCTAGTAAACTATTTGGTATTTAAATGAAATATAAATAGAAAAGGAAGTGGGTGAGGAGTTTTTAACATTTTCTGAGGTCAGATTTCCTGTTTAAAAGAAATGAATATAAACTTATCATAGTCTCACACATCTAGACTGAATATGAACATTGGATTGTTTCCAATAGAAAAACTAATGATCCTCTCATGTTTTAGTTTTTATTTCCCAGCTCTTTCTTCGTAAAAAAGGGAGAATGAGTCCTGTCCATCACCCAAATTCAGCAAATAATTACACTTTAGAAGCTTAAAATGAAAATAAAACTTGTAAAGATTTAAGATTAGTGCGTAAAAGCGTGCTCGGAAATCGCTTGCACCATTTCATTGATATCTGAATGATAATACTAATTGAACTCAAAGTATTCAACCGATGGTAAATTTTGGAGTCATATGGAGTCTTGTTGTGTGAGACTATTTTTCGAATTAATGTATATATGATAGCACGCCTATATCACGTGATAGTCATCAAAATATACATAAAGTTGTTTGTAAATGGAGAGCGTCGTTCTGGAAAATACAGTGTATATTATTATACAGTTTATTTACAGGGGTTTACATACATTTTTCTAGAATGACACCTCAACTCTTTTGAATTAATTACTTCACTTAAACAAGCAAAGCATTGCAAACCTAGTTGAAGGCGTACATATTATTGAATATCTTGTTCCATTTGAACATTCTAATTATTCACGCCAGTGTTTTGTATTTTCCTTATACCCTCCAGTCGTTATCAACTAGAACGCAGCACTAAAAATAGATTAATTTGTATTTATGTAGAATAAAGCAATATTTATTTCTTGAGAAATTTGGTAAATTAATAGGACTGTTATTAAGTCTGAAGTAACTAGCAGTAAGATTGATGTCAAATAGTGGATTAGAGATGTGCAAATGTTATCAAATCCCATATTTGTTTTTCTGCTAGAACAAAATTGAACACTTAATCCAAAACTTACAGCTTAGAAATTGTTACTCGAACTGAAAAGTAATTGTAATAACGGAAAGCAAGAGTGAATTCTCTGTAGTTTTGAAATATCTTGAATATATTTTTCTTTTTCTGACATCAAACATAACTCAATTTCAGTGTGGCTTTATTCTGAAATGCAATAGTTTGTAATGTTGATAAAGATTTATTTGAATGAAAGAAAAGCATTGCGATTAATTTGGCGTATGAAATGTCATCTTGACTCTATATTATATTTCCTTCTTATACTTCTTTATAGAAGGGAAATGTGTTCTAATACGTTATTTCCTTTAGCTAATTACTTATTGTAAATAAACAAAATAATATTATTATATAATAATAATAATAATCACCAGTTAACGCATTTAACACCTTCACCATCTTTGCCATTTTAACCCCAATTCGGCAAAAGTTTCGATGTTTTTATTTTTTGTTTTGTCTTTTCAGATGAAGCGAGAGAGAACCACTGTGGTGTTTTAGTTCATTGTTTGGCTGGAATAAGTCGTTCTGTGACGGTGACTGTGGCGTATTTGATGAGCAAATTGAACCTGACTATGAACGAGGCGTATGATTTTGTCAAAAGTTGTAAACCAAATATTTCTCCCAATTTTAATTTCATGGGACAGTTATTGGACTTTGAAAAATGCTTACATGGTAGTGATAATTCAATAGGATCTCGATCCAAATTTCGTAATTTCGAATATTGCAACAAGAATTCGTCAAGTTCTGACATACCCCCACTGACCCCGGCAGTATGATCCACAGTCTACTGCTGTATAATAGATAAGCTGTTTGATATGAACCTCTGTTCATACGACCTGGAAAGGTCAACAAATTAGGGATGACATCCATTTTCAGTTCAGTTTCAAGCTAATGGGCCTGGATCGTTGTTTATTCAGTAGGTAAAACTTGGAATCTTTGAAAATTTAAAAAAGAAAAAGTTGGAATTTTTGAATCATCTGGATACCTTGGCCAATCACGATTTTGAGGGTCGTCCGAAAAGTTTCAGTTTACAAAATGACGACATGAAACCTACTACAGAACAAAATACCCACCAAGTCTAAATAGCTAGATAGTGTAGGTTCGACTAAGAATGTTATAAAGATAGGTCATATCCACAGAAAAAAAACACCCTTTATCAAGTCGTGCAACGAACTAGGAACCAAGACAGTGGTCACCAATGAGGACAGTATACATCTTACGTGCTATCCGTATGATAAGTAAATATTATGTAGAAGTCGAATGAAGCATAATAAAGTGCTAATAAACGATGAAGAATATAAAGTGCTAATAAACGATGAAGTATATAAAGTGCTAACGAACAAGTGTAGAAGATGGTTGGAAAACTCGACTATCTTCTACAGGGCTGAATATTATGTCTTTCACTGTTACCTCTCTTACAATGATTGATAGCAAACTATTCAAATTCAACATTTGCCCAGACTTAGACGGAGATTTTTTGGCTTTGCAACAGGAACAATTGGTACATCATATAAAAGCAAATCACTGACTGATTTGTTTTCTTGCAGTCACTGTTTTGCAGAAATTTTTAAGTATTGAGTAAAATTTCAGAAAATTATTCGGATACGATAAGCTAGGTTTTCTGACAACAATTTCCATTCATTCCATGGCGTAGGTCTTGTGCTAACTTTGAATGGCATTTATTGTATATTTTTGACAAAGAAGGAAATAGTAAAAGGTAACGTCTTAGCTTGAGCAAATGTTTTATTAGTAAATAGTACGGCTAAATAATTGATTTAAAGATTTTATTAAAAAGGAGTGGCAGCTATATGATATATAAATATATATACCATTGTTTTATAATTGATATTGGTATGATACATACCGGAAACATATACCATAATACATCATTCATTAGTAGTCATTGGCTGTTACTTTTAATTGTTAATTTCTAAATACTATTTATGATTCAAAAATCATAATATTTGTTTCTTAGTTTATTTTTTCGTCCATGAAAGAGTCTTTACTAATTGTTAAGTTTTTGATGATATATTATAAATATATAGATTATGTATATGAAGTTGTAAAAAGTTTAAAATGAATTGACATGCCTTAAATCACTTTCACAATATTATTCATTATTCAGATAACATCAAACCTACTTTTATATTTGGCTATTTTGGACAGGTGCTGAATACTTTGATTTCCCAATCTCACCTACATTGTGTTGTGTTTTTGCTTTAAATTAAGGAAAAGCAGTGGCTAACATTATTAGAGCCCAGTGTTTTAAATTTCATGAATTTGAAATGCAACAACACCCATAAGTTTTGATTCAATAGATATATATTAACATACTTTACATACATGAACTCGTTAACTGTTAATATTGATTTGAATACTATTAAGAATGATAAATGAACACGTCCAGACATGACATGGGGAATAGAAGTGCCTATTTTTTTTGTCTTATTGATAGATTTTGCAGGTTTCCAACAGTTTTCAGGTTTACTGTATTCTATGAACAAGATGATTAATGTGTAATATTGTGAAAGTGACATGAATATGATAAATTGTTAAATATTTTTCATAGTGTTATTAATATTCTATTATTTTATTAGTAAATTCTATACACAGATAAACTAAAATAAAAATATTGAAAATAGGGCCATATTGAAGGACTTACATGATCAAAATTCTACAAACAACGACAATCTAGTAGCATAATAACATTGTTCTGTGTACAAGATGAATATTTTAAATAAAAATGAAATCCTCACATAGAAATGAAACGTCTCATTTCAAACGCTCTAAGTAGTTGATATGTAGCTGAATATATACTATGATAGCTGTGTTTAAAAAGCGGAGCTTCAACCTTCCTTATAAACTGTGCCATAATATTGTGTGTGCATTCCATAGATTGCTGGAACTACAAGCTGTCCATAGCAGAATTTTCACTTTCACTAATTGATGGCTGAAAAAATAGTAATACATGCTGATGAATAGATATTAGGATCGCTTGTAGATTCGGCTATGCTCTATTGAATGCAATTTTATTTCGAAATATTCTTATGCATATAATTATTCACCCATTTCATCAGCAATTCATTTCTGGCCTAATTAGACCATATTTTGATCAAATTGCGATTTTTACCCACAACCCCATGGGTACATCCTTCCAGACCCTCGAAAAGTTTTGCATATTGGACTTGCCTTGCGTTGAATAAGAAAATTTTTAGGAAGCGTTTTGAATTTATTGGTATCTTCTGAACGAGTCCTGTCTTATCGATGGATAACTGGTGCGGATAACTCCGACCAAGACCGCTCTTGTGCCCGTACTTTTACACAGACAGAATATATTTTTGAAAGGGGTAAATGAAAGTAAAACACAGGCAGAAAATTTATTTTAATTTAATTCTAATTTTGCAGTAATAATGTCAGTTTTTAGTGAACATTTCAACGATAAATTATTTAATATTCTTCCGTAACATCTCAAAATGAAGTACATTTTGTTATAGTCGCAATGTCTCAATCATTAAATTTTAGAAATATTTAGAAATAAGATTGTTTCAATAAGAGATCTTGAAGACATGCAGGCTATAACGAATATCATTGTGAAAGTGAAGCATAAGGAAAGCAATTTGCTCGTGCATTTGTTGCATATACATTCATAATATATATATCAACTCTCATATAATATCATTTGATCGATATCACAAAGTCGAAAAATGTCAAAAATATCATTTTAGAGTGATTATGTTGTAATTGATTACCTCTATGTTTGTTCAAAATGTTGTCATTATATTTTATACACAAAACATTGAAAATGTCATAATAACGTGTTTTCTTTTTTCTTTCGATTGTCCATCTACATGGCATTTATGAGAGCTGACTGCTGAAACGACCACTTCTTTGCATTCCCCCCTTTTTCTTTCCGTTTTACTGCAGCTTCACAATCTCACGGTTTTGACCATATTTGATATCAGTGTCAACGATATTTGATAAAGATTTAAGAGGTATTATTACTGCTCTTAAACGATTCGCGAAAGGAATTTGCGTATGTTTATGAGATTTCGGATGAGTTCGATTTTTATACGGCCACACAGTAGTGTGCAGTGGTCTATTTAGAGGGGTGGGGGTATCTAAAATCCAAAAGATGAGCCTGGTTCTCGGATGCCCTCTTACATTCGTCAATGAAATCGTGATTAGGCTATGAATATGGGAAATGGTTTTGAATAAATTGTCTGTATGCGTGTGTATGTTGATGAGATCTCAGATGAGTTCGGTTAACACAAATTTCTGTAACACAAATAGCTGTAGACTAAACGCGATAAACTACAATTTTGATTGGATTTTGACAAATTTAATAAGATTTTGAATGTCGATGCTAAGATTTCAGACCACATTGATTGACATGAATTTCCGAGGAATTGTTTTTCATTTTTTTAGTTTTGCTTGAGTCAAAGGATTATAATCTAACTCATCATCGCCAACTATCCGTATTTCATCTCTATTTTTACCATATACTATCATGTCGGTACAAAACTTCTGGTGCAACATTTAACATGCAAAAACAAGGGAGATAAGTTTGCATTGACTTCTCCATTCTCTTAATTGAACGATTCTTTATTCAGTGACAAGTGAATTCTGAAAACGTTTGTAATCGAACTACTCTACAAAATCAAACTTAAAGTTATTCTAAAAACTGTACATTCTGAAGAATTCATGAACAAACGTGAACAGGGTTCTTTTCTGAAGAGATTGAGGAATTATTATTGATCCTTTTTTGACAATTAAGAATAAATATGAAAAAGACAATGGTTGGGGACTGTGTCATATTGAAAACTGACAGATCATCAAGCACATCTGGGAGAGGTCACTTGAACATTTTCAAAACAAGGTTTTTATTATTGAAGGGAAATAACTGGATTTTCAACAAATTCTCTTAAACACACCCGTAGTTTAAAGTTAAAAGACAAACAATGTGTTATAACACATTACAAAATATCAATATTATTTAATTCAATTAATAGTCAGTTGACTGGTCCCCATTTTACCTGCTTTGTCATTCATCATGTGACTAGTGTTTTGTAATAGTAATTATACTTCAGGGCATTAAAGGGAATTAGAGGTTTTTTCTTCATTTTTTATGTGTATCGAGGACATGGATAGCACCAATTTGCGTACCGTAACATTTGAAACACAAATACATCCATTCACATATATATCCTGACAGCACTATACTAGTACAATGAGTCAGCCCGTCGGGCCATCAGCACAAATGAATTGGTGCTGGATTTTGTACTCAGAAAATTTGAAGAATTAAAGGCCCAGAGAACTTATTTTTGACAAAATCTATATCCAGCCACCATCCTAACGACTGGGCTGCAAACAGCGTCGAAGTTTGAAATCAAACTATTATCAATATTGATATTTTTAGCACTTTATTCACCTTCATACATCAAAACAAAATAAACTCTAAAGGTCTATTTGAAATTTACCATCTAATATCACTGTCTTTATTTCTAGCTTCATGGGTTTGAAACACATCCACACTAAATCCACCTCGTCTTGCTAATTTTAATTCATTATCAACAAATTCTTGTGCATTGAAATCATCAGCCCATTGGGCTATTGAGGCCAATTTCTCTTGAAATCTCATCTCTTTCTTCTTTTCTTTCATTATCCTGTCGGTTCTTCTCTTGTGTACTTGTCTTTTACGACATTTCTTTAATTTGTGTTTATTCATTTTCCGACGTCGAATCTTAACAATTTCAGCAGCGTTTTTAGGTGTATTTTGTTCTGGCGAATGTGGATTAACTATTTCTGATTTATAAATTTCTGGTGCTATGATTTCTTCTAGTTTATTTAAATTCGTAGGACAGTCATAAATATTGTTACATTGTGGTGTCTCTAAAACAATATCTGTGCCCCTTCGTACAGTGCTAGGTAAAATATATTCATTTACTTCTAACGAAGTTGAAGTGAGGTTTAAACCACCATTTGAAGATGCTATCAAAGGATTTTTAATATTAAAAGAATTCATGGATGATAAAACAGGAAATGGAGATGTATTTGTGGAACCAGTTCTATTTAAATATGCTGAAAATTGAACTGCTGGTTTTTGGCCTGGAATGATCAAAATATATAAAGAGTACAAATATATTGTCTTGAAAAAAGGTGACAATAAGTCAAAATATATTGCACAACAGCTCAAATTAAGCTGTCAGTATATGTTTCAGAAACAGGAATTTTGAAAATGAATAACACATCTTGGTTCACAAAAGAAATGTACAAGGATGTCTCCAAATACATTGGCGACATGAGAAATAAAAATAGCTTGACTGGAGAAATATCCACAAAAGATCATCTCACTTATGATAGGGTACTAGTAAATAACTTCTGGAAACTTACCATTGAAATTTAATGTAGATAATTTCTTACATAAATTAACCATCGCTTTATTCAATCTAACATGAGCCATATTTGTAACCTATATTATTACCTATAAAGGAACAGTGAATGATTGAATGATTAATACACACCAATAAAAACGGTTAAGGCCTGCAATTTTTGACATAACTCCCTACCACTTTTCAACGACGACAAATTATCGGGACTTACAGTCAGCACACGCCTTGATCGGTTTTCTGTAGAGCTACCACAAACAATATGTCATCCAGAAGTGACCATGTGATACCTACATTGAAATCTATTGGTTAACCTTTAACTAGGTCACAACAATTTATCGGGAACACCCGCACACTTCCCGACAAGGTATGTCAGGACGTCTCCCGATCACTTTTGATTCTGTTGTAGGCCTGTCGAAGACCAATGCACACTGGCCAATTTTTCGACCTCTGATATTATTGTACATACCGGGTATGTTATTTTTTACGTCCCTCTTCATTCTACCATTGTGATCAGAATATCATTAAATGTAAACATTGAAAAGGCTTACACTATCGTTTACTTTGAACCTTACGATATGTAGATGATCCTGTCTACACTATGTAGACAAGATGTATGTCAACATGTAGACAAGATTTATTGTCAAATTTTGAAATATCTGTGCATTAAGATTGACTAAATTTGCACTTTCAACATTAAATATCCACAATAAAGTCCATTAATCTCAACACCTAGTTACATTTATTCATTCCAAACCATAAAACGATCATTGTGTAGTGAAAATTATGAAATTTTCATCAGCCATTTTCTAGAAGGCCATCAGTGATTTAATTGACTGTGATGAACTCCATACAAACATTATGGACTGCTTGTGAATACGTAGCAAAGGTCACAGTCCATGAGGGAGACTATCAGAAAATATATATCTTAATTCACTCTGTCCTGCTTACTAAAAGAGTATTTCTAAATAATAATGCTTTCATTGGTTGGCAATCTAAAGATAAATCCTTAAAACAATAACAATTTGAGAGACGGAATTTTGTTTTATTACTTCCCTTTCACTGCCTTTGCGACCTTGCAGCATTTCTAATTTCATTTGTACCGGTTGATGTATGGGCGAAGTCTGAGACATTCAATTACAGTCAAGTAACCTAATTTCGTGGAAACCTATTATTCGTGGATTTCCGGAAAGGATTAATAATTTACATGAGAGACCTTGCACGACCTCTGCATTAGTTTGTTTTGATAAACATGGGTTTTCTATACAATATCAGCTAGTAGAATGAATTCAGTAGTTTCAAGTAAGGTAAAATGTATTAATGTATAGTTTGACAAATACAAAATGGTCGATTTCACTTATTACCAAACGTCACCATTTTTTATCGTCCGAAGTTCACTATAATCCCAAGCGGTAATCGGTATTCAAAGTGTCGTCTGCTAGAATATAGTCCAACGAATGAAGTCACGTGATCAACTAGCGGATTCATATTCATATGTTGTTTCAGTGACTTTTAGCAATAAATCACGCTACGTATCTTATTTTGTCAGTCACTATTTTATTTTTAATATACCACCCGGTATCCATACAATGATACAACAGGTTTTTCTCGACTTATTTACAGATCAAATATTGTACACGAAAATACACATTGCCGAGTAGGTTGCTCATGAAATATGGGTCAAAGTGAAGGATTCATAATGAAAATCGAAACAAACCAATTTTAATTATTTTGTAGAATATCTGAGGAAACACCTACTAAGACATAAAAAAAAAATTTCGTTTTTTTAACTTTGACGTAATTCGGTGTTGAATCCTTATATCCACGAAAATAGGTTACACCACTGTAATATAACTACTTCTTTAGCATGCATCGGTCAAAACTAGTTACATTACCGTTCAATTTAGCATAAAAAGTTCAATCATAATTTGTCTTTAGTTTGTGGTGGCAGACATCTTGATTCCATTCGACCTATTAACTCTAGTAGTACCTAGCAAGATTGTGTGAGGAAAACATGTGATCTATATTCAAAATCGATACCAGTTGTGCACGCACGATAAACTTCTTTTTTTTAAAATTTAAAGTAATAATGTATTTGACGCAAAACAACTCACTACCCCGTGGATTACATTGATTAGCTATGCACGAACGAAGTGGCATTAGCTCAAGGTACGTAACTCTTTTGAAAAGCAAATTTTCAGACTAATTTTAATATCTATGACCGCTCTCAGAGCCGTATATAGAGAGAGTCTGGCCAACTACGTCACAAGGCGCCATCTTGTTACCCTCTCTTAGCTACAAGGCGGCCGACGTTATCCCTCGTAAACGCTCTAGAATTTACAGTTTTTAACCGATTTTGATAAAATTTGGTATGTCTATACAAAAACACAAAAAGAAGACAAATTTTGAATTTTAGCACTTTCCAAATATTAACCACCGAAATATTAAACCTGTAATATTCCATATTAAAATAGCTAGGGCCTAGCTGTATATTCTACAGCTATATGGAACAATAGGCTAATCACTAGTTATAGTTTATGCAACATATTTATAAGTAATATAATGTATAATATAATTCATATTGTTTTTGATCAATAGGCCCGTGTGCCTGACGACTGTCAAAACGGTGCATAAACTATAACCGATGATTTTTGTTACATGAAGCTTTAGAATATAGTGAAGTTAGTATAAAGGACTGAACTCCATCTTTGTCGAAGAAATTTAGTCATCATGAAAATTGCTCAAAGCAAGATGTGTACTATAAATCGTTATCAACAGAAACAGGCCCGTAACCAGACCAATGTGCCAAGGGGGGGGCGAATGCATTTGCACGGAGGCTGAAATAGCTGATAGAGACTGATTTCAGCTTCGATTGAGAACTTGTTTGAATTTTGCAGTGGAGGGGTAGGGGGGGGGGCGAAAATAATTTAAGGAAGCGCCGCCCCACCCCACTCCCCACCCCTATCTCTTTTACTTGTGGACCTGAACAGAAAAAGGCTCATTATTCAGTTTCAATCAGCACAATTTATTTTATGTCATGAAGGCATGAAAGTTATATCACACCACTCAATAATCATCATTTCAGCTTTGAAACCATTTTGCTTCAGCTGTCGGCTGTTGTCCTGGCGATCTGTTTCTCTTTGACTGTCGTCGAAGTGATTCTGGAAGAGAAACCAAAATTTACACAAGTGACTGGCCCAAAAGGCTTAGTGTTCACATTATAGTCTAGACCCACAGTCTACATTGCCCTTCCATATTTTTCTGCGAATGTCAATAATGAAATAACATAAACAATGGTGGCGTTTCATTTGATCTCTAAAGGGGGTGGGGTAATACTGATAGGCATTTAGGAAATCAATGATATTGATAGGGAGAAGGGTGGTGGTGGGGGGGTTTTGGGTTGAAAATCAGGACCAGCACAAATATTAGAGTTAGGAGCCATGGCCCCTTGCCTCACCGTACAAGCACCAATATGGTGCACACCTTTAAATTATACTGTTTGTTTTGGTGATTGGAAGTAAATAATACTAAATACTAAAAAAGTAAATAGTCTTAGAATTTCACATTTATAGAAAAACATAAATCGATCGATTATGTGTAGGCCTATCAGAAATGTTGTTGACAGTGTCTCAGAAGCCATGGTGCATGCTCCTCGTCTAGGCCTAGGTTTAGATAGCCAGTGCGTGGAAAGAAACCCTCTCACAAAGTTTTCATATCTATTATATCCAGTTTTTAGACCTGAACATAACACGATTTGCAAAACCCCTGAAATCATCGAATGTACTTACATCGCATAGAAAAGAGTTGTCGTGGGGAGTCCAGTCGGATCGTTTGACCTTTACTTCCCATTCTCTGCGTCTCCTTTTATCCTTAGGGAACCTGTGCATCACTATACCTTCTCCAGATTTGACAGAGCATTTCTATGCCACACATCGAGGCATTCTGTTGCCAGACAAGACCAGGAATTAGGCTTAAACAACGTAAAGAATACCCAGGCTCCTACGCCTAAACGTCGCGGGAAGGGTAACAATATGGCGGCCTTCAATCACGTGACCGCTCTGCGCCAATCATGGTTCAGCGCGGCGAGATCACAAGTTGGCCAGACTCTCTCTATGTACGGCTCTGACCGCTCTCTGACCGCTATATTAACCTTTTGTTACTCGAAATGATCAACTGATCAATCTAGTCCGTAACATCTGCCCCTACTCCAGCCTCTGACAGATATTTTGACAGTTGTCGACTGGAGTAGAGTCAGAAAAATATGCCCTGTTTAATGAGGATTTTCCACACCCCCGAAGATGCGTCTTTTCTAACATAATTTTAAATTACCTTTACGATGACTGTAAATAAGTGTTGGGTATCACAGTTACTTTTGTTTTGTTAGAATCCTATAATGTGACTGTGACCTTTGAACTTTTGGCTGCGGACGCAGTTTTACGATGTGAGATCAGTTTCATTAAAAAAAACTTAGATGGAACCGGAGACGTGACATAAATTATGTAGGGAGAAAATGGTGGTATAACTGAACTACAAAAATATTCATCCTTCCAAATATATCTAGGTTACGAACAGACGTCTGTTCAAATATCAGAGGCTGGAAATAGAGACAGATCTTTCGGTCTACTGGCCAATCGAGAGATGCAAAACCACATTAGTAACGATTGCTTTGTGATTATTTGAGATGTAGAAAAGATCCTGAAAATAATTGTTTTTATCATAGATAGCTTACGGTTTGCATGCACATAATGATCAATCACACATGAAAAAGATAGCTTGCCAGGCAAGATAATATACGCCCACTGGCAGCTTTGATTTTAAATAAAAATATTTGGCAGTACAGTAACAATTACCAGTATGAAATATTTAACCTCAGATATACACTTCTTTTGAACTTTTTGAGGCGATACTGAATAATGTTACCAAGTTTCATCAACATCTGTCAAGAATTGGGCCTTCTAGAATGTTAACAGGGGCAATAACTCATACTAAATATTTCTGATTTTCGCTATAGGGTTCAGCCTTTACAAACACTTACACCAAGTTTCGCCAAAATTCGTCAAGAATTGTGCCTTCTAGAGTGTTTACATGCTAAAAATTGAACGCATTTTCGAGAACAAGGGCAATAACTCATACTATATATTTTTCAATTTTTCTGATTTTTGATAGGGTTCATCTTTAGGTGATTACAAACATTCACACTAAGTTCCGTCAAAATCCATCAAGAATTTTACTTTCCTAGTGTTTAACGCGTTTTCAAGATCAAGGGCAATACTAATACTAATTATTTTTTTATCTTTCTGATTTTAAACAAGGTTCATCCTTGGGAGATAGCAAACATTCACACCAAGTTTCATCAAAATCCGTCAAGAATTGCGCCTTACGAGCGTTTCAAGAGTGTTTACAAGCTAAAATAGAACGCGTTTTCAAGAACAAGGGCAAAAGCTCATACTTATTTTTCGATTCTTCTGATATTCAATAGGGTTTATCCTTGGGTGATTACAAACAACCATACCAAGTTTCGTCGAAATCAGTCAAGAATTGTGCCTTGTAGAGTGTTTACGAGCAATTGTGGACGGACGGACATGGGTGACAGCAATATACGCCCCCCATTTCATGTGGGTGTATAAAAATGATACTATTTCAAGATAGACTTAAATCACTCATAATTAGCATTTCTAATTTTCTTAACCTTACACTTAGGCCTACATTTTGTATTAGCATAAATCTTTTCTCTGTTTAGGCATATTATGTTCACATCACCACCCAACACCAGCGTTAAGCGAGGATCCAGTGTGGCAAACCTCTTGAGCCAATTATTGTTGTTGTTTGGTGCTCAATTGCCACGATTGGTACGTCTACTAAAGATTCAAAGAAGCACGCCTTGATACAAACGGTCTAACCAATCAAATTCTTTCATTACAGTTTCCCTTTTTACGCCATTTTTGGGAGCCGACAGCATGAGTATCCCTGTAATAATTGATATTGCTGTTCAAGATCAGACTGCAGAGTTAAGAAGCTTTTTGAAATCATCTGGAGCAGAAATATCTAGTGAAAATGCAGAAGCTGGTTTATTGGTTGATCTGAAGAATATTATTGAAGCTAGTGACATTTGCTGGAAAGAACTGAACAATGACGGTGAAATTGAAATGGTATTTAATGGTATTATATCATTAGTATTATTATTACCACCAAATGAAGCAGAAAGTGTTGTCACATTATTTTGTGAGAAAGTGGGCAAAGCTCCTTCAAATGACAAAAGAATCAACATACGATTAAAGATGTTGTGTAATTTATTTCATGGTGTAGAGGCAGCGTCACCATTAAGATATGTTGTATATTTAAGTTTAGTCAGACTAGCAGGACAGGCTGATATGTTACACATGGTCCCTACAAATCTAGATGAGATTAAAGTATGGATAGCTAAATGGGATATAAGTTCACAAAAAGTACAGACATTGTTAAGAACATTACATAATGCATTAGTTCAAGCCAAGGCACAAGATTCAACTAAAGTGTTAATAGAATTATTAGGAACCTATACAGAAGATAATGCATCCCAAGCTAGAGAAGATGCTCAGAAATGTATTGTGACTTGTTTAGCTTATAAAAATATGTTTTTAATGGATCATCTACTCTCATTAAAACCTGTCAAATTTTTAGAGGGAGAGTCTATACATGATCTGTTAACAATATTTGTTTCTGGTAAATTACCACAATATCAACAATTCTATAAAAATAATCCAGACTTTGTTACCACTTTCCTTGGTTTGAAACATGAAGAAAACATACAGAAAATGCGAGTTTTAACTTTTATGCAGTCCGTTGAAAATAGAAAAGAAATAGATTTTGGTACAATACAGAAAGAAATGCAAATTGATGAAGATGATGTAGAAGAATTTATTATCAATGTTCTGAGAACGAAAACTGTATCGGCCTCAATAGACCAAATGCAGAAAAAAGTTTTGATAAATTGGACAACTCATCGTACTTTTGGTAAACAACAGTGGCAAGACAGAAATTAACCAGCTGGCAAACTTATTTGAATGGTGTTGAAAATAGTCTTCAATCTTTAAATACTATGGCTCAAACACCTCCATCTTAATGTATTTTACACCAACGGTCTACCGTGAAAGTATCTGCAGCAGATTCAGCTATACGGAAACTTTCTACCCTCTAAGGTAGCCTATATGATTCCTCCCATGGTTTGCCCGTGACATTTAAAGTAACACCTATGCTATAGCATGTACCGGTAAATAAACTGTATGTGTCAGAGTGATCGGTATCAGTGTCAAGATAAGTCAGCAGGTTTCGGATTTATCAAATCTATTTTTTGAAGATACCGAATTTGTAATTAACATTTCTGTAATTGTCAGAGGGTGGAGGTTATTGTTTTAATGAATTGTTTTATAGTGTCTAGATGTCGAACAATAGGCAGTCGTATATTGACAATAGTTTTTCTAATGAACGATTTCAACCATTTTAATGAGTACTATAAAAACTAAATGTGGATGTTTATTTTTAATTTTAGTGACAATTTGGATTGTCAACATATCAAGATGAAATATCTATATAAAGTCATTGTCCAGGCTTATGAAATCCAATCTCTATCACATCAGCAGTCCATCAATCAGAGGTGAGTGCTTTTTTTTTTACTTTTCACATATATCTGCACTTGGCATGCTTTGTCAATTGATGATATATTCAGTTTTAGAGTTACTGCCCTTGACTTAGTCAATATCATCTTGTTTGTGGATTTATGGATACTCACAGATTGATGTAACAAGTAAAAGATGGTCATATTCTGATAAACAATTTCTGTCCTTAACTGCATCAAAACGGGTTTGCTCGCGTAGTATATATGGCAAGAGTTTCAAATTATGCAGGCGGATTGATTACAGGTTCAGGCCACCCTTTCAGAAAGACTTGCTTTGTGTTTAAGATATCCAGCCATAATTAAAACGCACTATAGACAAACCGTCTAAAGAGGTAGTGGTTTTTTTCAAGTCGATAAATTTTAGATATTGAAAAATGCATAATTTTCACAGAAAATGTAATATACAAAATATTTCATTTTTGTTATGACAATGAAACACAACACAACACAACAGTTTAATAACTCTTTACATTTGGTAAAGGATCCCAATGGAGAAAAAGGCCTAATGTGGTGATTCCGAAAAGTTATCTATCACTCTTCAGTATTGAAATCGATTTCAACTATACATAACCTAACATACCAGACCGTCTCCTTTCTAAAATTTTACTTTTACAGAAGATGCAGTTATTATTTCTCATCTGTTTGCTTCCTACGGTGATAGGACATGGCGATCGTCGTGGAGGCCATGATGATATGGACACTGGAAAGACTGGGCACCTCCGGGTACGTGGTAAAATAATGATGGTGAAAGGGGGCGAGTGGAGTGGACATGGAATGGATAGTCATGAAGATGGAAGTAGATGGGGTGAATGGTCCAAAAGACACGATGATAACAGAAGGAAAATGAGTGGTCCTATGCATGGTAAAAAATGGTGGGAAAATTATAATTCAGAGTCAGGAGATAGAGGTATGAGAAAACGTCATGGACAAAAACCTTGGTCTAAGATGGATCGGGATGACGTGGACACGATGGACAAAGAATGGTCAATGGAGGATGGTGATGATGAAGAAAGAGGAAAATGGAGGAAAGATGGCTACAGACATGGTAGAGGTGACCGAGATGAAGATGATCAAGAAAGGGGTAAATGGAGAAAAGATGGCTACAGACATGGTAAAGGTGACCAAGATGAAGATGATGAAGAGAGAGGTGAATGGAGAAAAGATGGTTTCAGACATGGTAAAGGTGACCGAGATGAAGATGATGAAGGGACTGATAAGTGGGAGATGGATGGTTTCAGACATGGGAAAGACCAAAGACGACAAGAGTACAACCATGGAAATATGCATGGCTATCGAATGCATCCAAAGTGGACTACTGGTGGCAACAGCAAAGAGGATGAAGTACGAAGAGCTTATTTCAGGTTCTTTGGGAGATTCAACATGATGAAAGGTGGTAGAGAAATGATGGATCGCGATCAAAGACATGGTTCTGGAAAGAGTCGAGGACATGGAGATGACAACGATGGTGATGCCAACGACCATGATGGTGAAATGATGAAAGGGGATAAAAATAAATATTCTGCTATGATGATGGAAGACAAATTGAAAAAAGGCATGAAAATGTTATATAAGCAAGATCCCCATGTTTTAGGAAAGTTGATCACATTGTCATTTCTAAAGATGTGTGAATGCGAGGGAGACAGTGCTTCTAAATTATTGAAAAAATTTGTTGCAAAAGCTGAACATTCAGACGACATGGAAGAAGACACCAAAAGACCCAAACTTCCCGAAATTCCCGATTTTGGTTCTGACACAACGGCTAAGTTAGCTTTCCTGAAGAATCTTACCGAAGAACAAAGAAAAATGTTGTTTGGTTATGACTTGGTAAGAAATATGTGTGAAGCAGCTAAAACATATATGGTCAAAAGTAAAGAGTTTTATGATCAATATTTTACTGACTCTATGATGTCAACGACTGTATCAACACCATGAAGAGGTAAAGCACTTTTTTTTATTGTTGATGAATATAAATACTTTTGATTTTCTTAAACTCCTAGGACTGTTGTTCAAATATTCACATTAACATTCCATACTCTACAGTTTGTGTGTAAATGATAATGATTCCTTCTGATATGTGAAATCCCGTAGTCGTCACACGTTTTATACGCCAACCTGAAAATATTGAGCGTAAATTGTCATCACCCATGTCGGTCGGTCCGTTTATAATTGCTCGAAAACTCTCTAGAATGAATAATTTATGACGGTTATGATATGAGATATTGTCTTTGTTGTATGCGCTCTAGAAACTTTTCTCTAACGGATATGCCATTGATATGGACAAACCATGGTGAAATTCAACCGCGGATGAACCCTTTCAAACTTTAGAAATAAGAATTTTGGTGAAAACTTTGATAATGAGCAGTTTATGATACAGCTCCTCCACAGCTCCTTCAGGATTGACATAATTTCTCCACAAAAATTGGCATGGAGGTACGCTATATTGGTATGTAGGGCCTAATCTAAAAGGTTAAAGTCAGAAGCTTTTATTAATTTGAGTTATTTTTTTTAAAATTTACTTCTTTGAAAATATTGTACGCCTTAAGTTTTCTTATATGCTTAAATTTGGAGATTATTTCTATTTTGTGGTAGATGGATTGACTTACTAGTTTCTCTGACATCTTCGAAAATTTGATCATCGCGTCATTTGAACCACTTTTACACAAAAGTCACATGTCCGGTATCATAATAGTTCGAACAAAGATTTAGAAAGATAACTATGTGAAGTTTAATCAATCAAAATTAATGTTAGTATAACCTACATTACATGTTTAATTCATTAATACTATATCAATATTGACAATGTATTTAATTGATTCAATTATTTACTCATCCATTCTTTCCTTCAATCATTTCATCACAGACACCACCCATTTTCAAGTGCTCTCGATTACTCAGCACTTTAATTATTCGTGTTGTTTTCTTCTACATTCCGGTACATGTATTATTTTACTCTCCTATACGTTTCAACATACAAGTGTCAAAATGTCAATATCTAGGACGATTTAAGTTACTTTCTCCTATAAAAGTATTTCACTGAGATGTTATTTCTATGAAAAGGGCATCACTGAATATAATCTTTAAAGTTAGGAGCCCATCTGATGTAAAAGACTAGGTTTTCCGATATAAAATCCACGGGAGAAGAAGTTTAGAAGTTTCCAACAACAGTCGTTTAAAGGAATATACACCCCTTAATATTTGCTTGATCAATTATAAATCTTCAGAATTATAGACTAACTCCTTGAAGAAATTTAGTCGCCTTATTATTTTCTGGTCGTATGTGTACAAAAAACCAAACCACTAAATGATTGAGACAGATGAATATTATTGTATAGTAAAACTTTTACTAAGAAGAGTTACCCCGTGATAAAATTTGATCTGCCATTTTGACGATTGGAACAAAAAGACCACAAGCAATCTTTGGATAATAGTTTCTCTCAGCGCCAATTCATTACTCGTTTCTTCATTACTATATAAAATATTTTTTGTTGAATTTCAGATAATGAAGTACCACTAGCTGACGAATATTGATAATGATTATCTATATAAAACGTTGAGTATCTCAGGCAATAATTAATAATAATGTTGTAAATACTATAAAAATGATAAAGATAATTTATGGTACACTACTGTAATACTTTACACGGGGATCCTCTATACTCATTGCCAAATGCCAACCGTTATTGTATCTTTTCCATTACGTATCGAACTAAGATTAAGTTTTCCAAAAATAAGCCAACAAATATTTTCTATTTACTGTATATTATTCGATTTATCAGGGCCTTTCATTTTCCAAAATTTTTCGATCTTAAAGTAGGAAGCAGGCCCTGACTTGATTGTTGGGAGGGGCAAGTAATAAATATACCCGAGTTGCAATAATGAAATTTGTCGTTTTTCCGAATTTTTAAAGAGGCAAACCTCTCCCCCGCCCTACCTTGTAGCTACGGGCCTTGGAGTAAGTGGAAGCTTACATGGCGACCAACACTTGTAGGATACAAACAACTCCGTGTTCGAAGAAAACCGAAAATTCGATACCACAACGAGTATATCTGGAAGGAATTATTCCTTTACTACAAAGAATAGACCGTAATAAGTCCTCGACAATAGAAACCTTATTTATAGTATTCCGCCTTTGTTCACACTTGATCACGAATCAGACTCTTTACTGCATTTCAATTCAACAACATCCATTTGGTTCAAGCTTTCAAGTTTTTTTTAAACTCACCCATAATAGGACTTTGGCCAATGTATGTGTTAATTGACAATCCAGGCAAGTACGCTGTTATTATTTTTAAATGTTTTCAGAAGGTTCAAATTGAGCATGGTCAGCTGACAAATAAAATATTTTGATTCATCGGATGTACCATTTTGAAACAAATTGAAAATTTGTTGTTCTAGATAAAAAATAGTCATGAGCATCTTATAATGGCGGGCACTAAATCATGTTCCTTAAGCACCGCATAACAATATAATATGCTACCGGTGCTAAGGGACATGGCACTAAATCGGCTGTGAAGATCTTGTTTTCGACTATGGAATCAAGTCATGATACTCTAGTCGATTATCTTTAAATCTGTTTTTGAATGATGATTTGTTTTCGTATCCTTATCCATATTGTAATTGATATCAAAGTACTTTCTCTAACAACTGGCAAGTTTTAGCTCAATAATAGTCACATTTGGACAGTTTCTTTGAGATGTTTTGTACATTGCTTTACATCGCCAAGGACGTACCAAGCCTTTTTCGCTGCAAGCAAAGTTGAAAACATAGCTTAGCTGATCATTAGGGAAAATACAGATTTAGTGATTACCCTGCCCCCTTTTTGTTTTGGTCAATGAAAACAATTGTTGTTAACAACTTTATTTAGAAAAACTGACCATCAGAAGGTTCTCCAAAATCTGCTTCCTTAATGTTGTCCTTAAAAGAAATAGCCATAAATTAAATGTGGAAGAAAAAAAAATAGATGAAATCACGTGATCATCACTTCATCACCTCCGTTCATCACCTTTTAAACTTGTAAAAAGACTAGATAAGATATTCTATGTCATATGCGATGAGGAATTGGGACACAAGGTGAAAGTCAGTCGACCTTACAGACAACATGTGTTACATATTGTATGCACAATATACTGGGGGAACATTTTAAGTTGACAAGAGCCAACGTACGTGTATAAGAAGGAATACCTACCTTAGTTTTTCATGTAGGTTTCTTCGAATTCTTTAGCATGTACAATGAAGGTTTTAGCTCCATTACACATAGATTTAACAAGACCATAGCCGAACATCTTTTTCTGTTCTACTTTAGACAAATTTTTCAAGAACTCGGCTTTGGCAGTCATGTTACCCATGAAGTCAGGCATATCACCCTCAAACATATCACCCATCGTGCTATCTTTACTGCCCTTGTCATCTTTATTATCAAACATCTTCTCAATACCCATTTCATTCTGGCATTTACATAATGCAAGGAAGGCATGCGTAATCATCATGGCGTTTTTGTGAGCGTCGGATGCCATCTTTTTTAGTACAACTCCAAAATCGCCGGATTCTTCCTTTTTCATGCCATCGTCTTGTTCTTCACTCTTCTTTTCTCCCATCTTGTTCATTTTCCATTTCATGAATTCTTCAAAAACATTCTTCTTGTGTTCCATTTCTTTCATTTTCTGGAGCTTGTCTTTGAAAAGGAGGAACTCTTGGAATTTATGTAGATACATCATTTGATCTTTCTTGTCTTTCATCTGCCATTTTTCATATTCGCTCATCATGCCCCCTTCTTTTTTCTCCCATGAGCCCATGTTGTCTTCGCCCAACATACCAGCAAATACCATGGGTACCACACACACAAGAAACAAAAAGGAATTCATGTTGAATCTGAAAACAGACAAAATGATATAAAAATATAACATGAAACATTGCTGTTGTTGCAGAAAAAGTATTTATTAAAGTTTCTGAGTATTTAATATTTTTGTGGTCTCCATCTTCCCGTACCACAGCCAGCATTCTTGAATTTTGAGGGGAGAGAAGGAAAGACTTTGAAATACAATGAACTATAATGGTATACCAAGTCTCAACGACCTACGAATAGAGGTGACCGCAGTGCTGAGGAAAAAGGAGTTTGATTCACAGTTTTTTCTGCGATACGCTGAAATCATATTCTCAAGAATGCAGACTCAAAAAACCTATCTATAAAAAATCTATAAAACCTGCTTTGAATCATTTAAATCGCTTTAACAAATTTTTATGGACCGGGAGCTTCAATATTAATGCTTTCAAAGTTCAAACAAAACATATCAAGTATATACAAAGAGCAAATAATGCTAAACATGAAAGAAAAATGCACTATGATAATTTGTATTGCTCATAGAAATTGTATTTTTCATCTGCCTAATCATGTAATTATCAATTTATGTTAGAAGTCTAAAAGTTAAGTATACTTACCGAGTAAAAACTGTCTAATAATTAAGATAGGGTCTTCAAGTTTAATAGAACTAGGGCGGATATTTGGGGTATTTATACCCTCTCTAACTGGTTTTCATTGTATAAATAAACAAAGACTAAAATATCTCTATGCAAACTCAGATGACAAGCACTTTTGGGGCTTTGTAATTTCATTAGACATCTAAACAAACTAGGTGGCCTTGGTCCTTTCGGATCTAAGGGCGTGTCAGATATGAACTTTTTATTGGGTAAAATTATTCTATAAATCGAAACCGCAGAATACTTAACCCGTGAGTCAAGCAAAACAAGAGTCATCGATAAATATAGTAAGATTGGCATAGCGTTGACACTTTAAGTACACGTTTAGGTACTTTAGTGCAAGCAATATCAACCCACGACTTTCCTTTTTATTCATTCAATCTTTATCATCATCTTTTATGCTTATGCTTCAACGATTAGTGCAACGATTGAAATTTTGGATCGAAACGTGACATCGTTGGGTTTATCCTATCAGATCTCAGAAAAAAAGCATGAATCTGATCAATGAACTCGATGAAAATTTTAATAAATCTTACACCTCTCGGCTACCAGAAAACTTGAAAAGGTTTAGAAATCTTCAATTATTTGCCGACAACATCCGGTCAAATTTGATTAAACAAGAACGCTCCACTTGTTTTGACACGCAAATACATCTTTTAAACTTTGCCGACAGTGGCCAATTGGATACATGGTCAATCTAAAACAATGAAACATGTTGGTATCAAATCTTGATCTCTCTTAATACTGATCGTGAAAGACGTCCTATCAAAACAAAAAGTTTCCAGGAATGAAATTCTTGTACCAGATCTATAGTGGACAATTGAATGAATCAATTAAATTTTTATTGATGTTTTTTTTCCTTCGGGGAGGAGGGAATTATACAAAGAAATACATACTTAAAGAAATGTAGTTCACATTAAGTTAGTTACTGAGGAACGAAAATCCACGTTTGAAAAACCTAATTTGATTGAGGTAAACAATTGATGTAATTCAAGTTCAATTTGAACAAAAATTCCCAATTATTTTCTTTCATTTGACTTTATATTGTACGATGATAATGGGGTAACTGCTTTCTCTTAATTTAAAACATTCTACAATTTCTATGCCTATGATGATTTCAATGAAGTATTTTCTATTGGCTTAGCCAAAATACGTCTTGATTCGGCTAAAGTGCATCAACATATGGTTTGTGAAAAGGCTACATTAGCTCTTACACAATTGTTCAATCAAGACTTTGTAAATCAACTATTTTTTGAATTTGAATTTCCAAGTTAGTATCTTGAATTTTCAAGCTAGTATGTTGAATTTTCAAGTTAGTATGTTGAATTTTCAAGTAAGTATGTTGAATTTAGTAACTTGAATTTTCAAGTTAGTATGTTGAATTTTCAAGTTAGTATGTTGAATTTTCAAGTTATTATCTTGAATTTTCAAGTTAGTAACTTGAATTTTCAAGTTAGTAACTTGAATTTTCAAGTTAGTAACTTGAATTTTCAAGTTATTATGTTGAATTTTCAAGTTAGTAACTCCTAACTCTTCTCCAGCCGACAACTGTCAAAATATCAATCAGAGGCTGGAATAGAGGCAGATGTTTCGGACTAGATACTATTATTACTCGATCATCGATGTGAGTGTATTTGACATCGTTCATGCATTGAATATAGTGTGTGACGCCTGTCTTACAGACGATAAAATAATCGGAGACAATTATTATCAAACTGATATTTGATATTAGATAACCTGTCGGCGAAACGATAATCTTGTCCTGGAAGCACGGGCACATGCGAGATTTTACTGAAGATTCGAGTCGGAGACAAAAATCTCCGACCAAGACCGCTCGTGAGATCGCACCTTTAGACCGCTCGTGAGACCGCATCTTTAGTAAACTAAGAAAAGAAGGTAATTTTGAAAGGTTGTTATAATTTCCAAATATTAGTCCTATATTAGATAAAATTAGAGTATTATGACGAAGAGAATGTAGGCTACTTTATAATACCTATCCTCAAGATAATTATTGTATTAATCATATATCTCTATTTACTCATCTTAGTCACGGACTTTTGATAGATATCATGTATCAAGACACGTTTAACCATGTTCTTAACAGTAACATCCGACGGGTTATGTTCAACATAAAAAAAACGCTTGAAATTGCTGTAAAATTAACGGGAACTCAAAATGACGGCACTGGCGAATAGCAACATCTCATCGTCAAAGTCGATACAGAATCTGCTCAAATTTGCAGATTGGGACCGCTCATGTTGATTAGATCAATCATTTAAATCCTTAGGTCAGTATTAAAGAATTAGATTTCTGTAAGTCTGCACACGTTTTAGCACGGAATCCCTCTTTCAGATAAAGGTAACTGACACACCTCGTTATTTTTTTATCTATAATTGCTTTCTTTAATTTGAGCATTTTACTTTCCCAACCTGTTAAAGAGTTAGACGATAGTCCAAACCATATCATGTAGCAATAATTAATGAAAATATTAATTTAAAAAATGAAAACATTGTGTAATTATAAATCTGGGCAGTATTTTCTTACCATAAGGTAGAATGAACATTACTAATCTAGTAGAAATCATATAAAATAGTGTGATTTAAGACAAAGAACATGCCTGAACATTAGATAACAATCAATCATTAAAGTTTGTTGTTTAAAATTGATCATTGATCTAACAATATGTAAAAAAAAACAATAGGTGTATTCGCTTGTCTATGATTGACGTTCAATCATTATTTCCTTCTAATGTATCATACTGACACTAACTTTACATAAAATCATCCACTTTTTCACCTTTAGTTCCTTTTCATTTTCAGGGTTTTCGCGTATATAAAAGTTTTTTGACAATAATCTCCCTATGCAATAAAACTTGTCTTGTATATCTGGTGGCCCAGAAAAATGATATCACTTTTCATTTCAGAATTATTCAGAAAGTATCACAAACAAGGACTATAATATTTTGCCCTTTTAAAGGGACAGGTGTGCCATTTTGGAGGTTGATTTTAGTCTTGAATATATGGAAATAGTCTTCAGAAGTACAAGAAATGTACGGAAATCAGATAATTCCTTTAAATATACTTCATACTAGGAATTTTACTCACTATTGCTATCTGTCTTGTCTCTATATCACAGAGTATCTAAAATTGACAAGTCGTCATTTTAACATTCAAACGATAATTCTTGACACACATGAATTTGAAGGCTCAAATTTCGATAGTGAGCTGTGAACACTGTTACTTATAAGCTCATATAAGTTTCTTAGACTGGTTTGGTCAAAAAATGGTCTACCTGTTCCTTTAATTATAGAGATTTTAGTCATCTTTTCACATATTTATAGCACTGAAATAACCTTCTTAACCTTTTTATATGCCTACATGAAAATTTCTTGTAAGCGCAATAAGGGATACAGTTTTTATCCGATTTTAATGAAACTTAGTATACATGTATATATTGATGTTATCTCGAATTTGGCTCATTTTGGTTGGTCATTGCACTTGACTTAGTTCAAATTCATCAAAACACGATAGAAGCTACAGTTTAAATCCGATCTTGATGAAACTTGGTATGCATGTATATATTGATAAGATCTTGATCAATTCGAATTTGGCTCATTTTCAATGAATAGTTTTTGAGTTATTGCCCTTGACTTAGTAGAAAGATTCTTGTAAACATGCTGGGGTCTACAGTTTTTATCAGATCTTAATGACACTTGGCTATGCATGTATAAATTGATAAGATCTCGGTTAATGGTGAATTTGGTTCATTTTCAATCAATGGGTTTTGAGTTATTTCCCTTGACTTAGTAAAAATGCACCAAATTTGACTTGTATTATGTGACCAACATTTTCAGGACAAACAATGCGAAAACACTTTAACATGTCAAAAATACCTTTCCGGTTACATCTAAGGGGTATGATTACATGTATGTATATCTCTACAAATCTATTCTTCAGTTCCTAGGTAAAGAATTTATAACAAGTAGTAGATTTTTAGTTGTATACATTTTATTTGTTAGATATACTCCAATTTCAAAATTCAGAAGGTAATATTTTCACAGACAAAGACTGCTATTTACTATGATTTTTAAAATTCCGAAAATCAAATATTAGACCTATTAATTATTTAAACTCTTTTCACCGCTTTTTACTGAACGTTTTTTTTTTTCTTTATTGCCGTCGATACGCTTACGTAAAGACTTTGATTCAAATGGGTTAGCTATGATTATACTTACCTAGCGATTGTGATAAAGATTTTGTATGACACTTATTTTTCGTCTAATTTTCTCAAAATCTAGATTAGGTTAAGATGCTGGTCTGCCCCAAAATATACTATGCTCCTACAATTTTGCAATAATCAATTAGATACACCGATATAAAATAAATACCGAGTGTTTCAGAACAGTTTCTCTGCGAGTGTTGAATATCTTGTGTGGCCGCCATCTGGCTGGACCACATCCTGCATTCTTGAGTGGTATAATTTTCATCAAATCACATGACACCAGAGAATTAAACTCCGATTTCCTGAGCTCATTGGTCACCTCGCATCGTCAAAGGTTATTCAGACTATAGGTATACCATCGATGTGGTTCAGGCCGATGACGGTCACACAAAATTAAATGCTCAAAAGAAACTTAAACGTATTCTGAATCCCTTTTGTTTTGCCCATATTTATATCAAATGAGGCCATGCTTAAACAAAAATTCCTAGAAGAAAACAAAAATCGAAATATTTTAGGAGAAAAGATGAAAAAACCCTGGGGCTAATTTAATTTCTATATTCTCAAAATTGCTATTTTATTTTGTTTTAAGTTTGATTAATTGATCTGTAGATCTATTTCTAGTATTTTTATTCTTTTTTTTTAAACCAGAATTGAAGAATGAGATCTCGAAGATGTTTTATAAAAAATTAAAATTCAACCTAGCAGAAGATATTATGACATGGTTTGATGAATGGTAGTTATAATTTATTATAATATTGAAATATTTCTATAAACGGTTGACTGTTTTACTACTGACGTCAATCTGAAACTTCATTTTTGTCGCCTATAAAAGGAGGGACCACTTATTGTATTCGTTTATGGGAATAATAGACCTATCACCAACAGGATCAAGACATAAACAAACCATGCAGACTTCTCCTTTGGTCTTTACAACAGTTATTACCATATTAATATGTGTATTTACAGTTGACAGTGCACCATTGAGTGAAGGTACGTTTGTCTTTTAGTGAAACTATTATCTTTTTGATAAATATGGTGTTTGATTTACAACTATCTGTCATAACAGTGGCTCAAAATTAGAGCAAGGGTTCCTTGATATGGCCAGGTTTCTATCAGATGTCAATGGTTAATTGTGGCAATAAATCATAAGTCATTGTTGTGTCGATGACTCAATATTGTAAAGGTATGACATGGTTACATGGATTGTCTGTTAGTTGTTTGTTCAGATATGCTTGTGAAAAGGATATTAGGGGTGACAATTGAAATATGACAGTAGGTTTCAGGACACGCCATAAACTAAGCACATTTTACACCACAACTTTGGAAAGACTATGAACTTACATTTCGAAGTACCTTAGTCTTAAAAAAAGGTTTTCAACTATTTCTCTGGTTCTAATGATTGTCGTTTTGATTATTATATCATAATACAGTCTCAATGGTAATTTAACGAATGAGCGCAATTTGACAACTTCCTGTTTTATTGTTATAATCGAACAACTTGCGTCATTCTCAAGTCAGTTTCTCCTTCCTGCTCCACAGAGAGAAACCTGGTTGAAAAGTAAGATTGTGCCTTGGGATCCATGTGGAAATTTTAAAATTGACTTGACATTAAACACACTGGAATTATTTAATTCGCCCACATTGGATTAAAGGCACATTTTACAATTCCACTTTGTTATTGAGGTTTGAAATCAAGACAAAAACAAAACAAGTTTGGAGTTGGACAGATCATGATTGCACGTGTATAATCACGTTGTCAGAATGTTGTGTATTTAAGGTATATAATAACGCTTTAGCTCAAACTGTCAAAATCTGTCCATTTTTAAGTCATGATATGTCATTATCATGATAATTTAATAACCATGAAATCATGCGATGTGAGCTTGAACTTCTTTTAGTATCATCTATGAATATATAATAAGGCTGAAATGTATATTCTGACCTGTGTATGATTTATTATTGGCTGTCTGTATTTATATAAACGCTTTAACCTTAAACAGAATCTAACATGTAACCAACAATATGCTGCTTCGTGTCTTTTGTCAAAACATGATAGATCGTGTTCGAAGTTAAAACTTTGAACTTACATAACATCAAAATTAACCCAGTGAACGTAAACACAAGTCACAAATCAATAAAACAAACATGAAATGATTCAGTGATCATGCTGGATCACATTGTCTAAAATTGTACCATTGCATAGTTTCAACCAGTAAATACTTTTGCTTCAGGTATTTTTGGTCAAACTGAATATAAAGGACAACGTAAATTCCAGAATGATTTTTTCTCAGAATTTTTCCCCAAGAGTCGACTCACAGATCCCAAGCGTAAGTATTTCTGTTGCGATAACAGACCTCGTATGAGGCCTTCATATGTCATCAGACGAAAAGTGGCATTTAAGAAAAAAACATTAATTCTATGAATGTTGTCAATCATGATCTGATGTTATGATCTGATGTTGCGTTGGACACGATATTTTCTTAAGTACTCATGGAATCAATATGCCTACTGTTTTGTAAGTTGTTGATATAACGGACGGTGATTTGGTGATGTACAAAACGGTACACAGGGTAATGTAATTCAAGTGAATCAGTCGTCTAAATTGGGAATTAAATCGTATTTTTCTGATCTTTAATCATAGTTTTACCAAAAAAGTCTGTAGTAGTTGTTGAACCACAGAAGAATTTTAATGCTTTACAAGACGCTGCTTGTACTATAACATATGACGGTGAATGTGTACCAGAAGCTCAAGCAATTTTACCTAAAAATATCTATTCAAGAACAATTTGTGGACCAGGTTGGGTTTGCTATGAATAGTGGTAAGTATTTCAAAATTCGCCCGTAGTTTATGCATATTGCTTAAAAACATGGAAATAATGGTCTCTTTTCTCTGACAAATTCAACCCCGATATATAAGACATCTATCGTTAGATTCATTTATATCGAGCGAATCCCACCGGTCAATTTTGATGGATAACGAAATAAGATGTTTGTAAAGTGATGAGCAGGAAGAAATTATTTAGGAAGTTAAATGCAACATGTTATTTTACCTTTAAATTGAGTCAATTATTAGTTGGGTTCATATTGCACCCAATAAACATTCACGTGTCTGATACAAACCTAGATAGCAATAATATTACGGTTTTTGGGGGTGTTTTTTTTCAGCCAAGTTGGTGGAAAACAGAAAATCCTTTCATATTATATATATTGAATTATTTATGTGCTTGATACAGACAAGTGAATAATTTGGAAATGTGTGGACATGCTGATTTAGATTTTGCTTAGTAAAAATCCTCTTGTAGCCGATCACAGAATGTCAAACGAAAAAATTAAAATAAAGTTTTGACTTCCTTGAACCCGAGACCATTCTGGACAGCATCCTGTTTGATGGCATACAACGCAAGCATCATGGGGAGGGTTGGGAGAGATCCAATAATATTTTGAAAATTATCGTTGATTTCCCTTGCATCTGAATTTATTGGATGGATTACCGGCACTGGTCCAAATATCTTACTATGGGTTCAAGACGATGCACTATGGCATCAGCCATCGCCTGAACCACGTTAGCTCAAGCGCTAAACAGTGGTAGCGCGAGTGGGGGGTATAGAAAGATGGTTGGACCCTAATCGTTATACTAACCATAGATGCACATGCAATTGGAGAATTGAAAGTTGAAAAATGGCCGCCGAACGTTCACGGCTTATGGGCCTACAAGTGAAATCTTATAATTTAAAGGTCGCTCAACTTGTTTTTTTTTTCTGTTTGAGAAGCTGCTAACAAAATCTGGAAATAGTAATGGTTTACCATTGCCACTATTAAAAAAACGGAAAATATGGTCTGATCTTGAAAGAAACGCAGAAAAAACAATAATACGGAGAAAAGCTTACAATAATTAAAAACTACATGGTTCCATGTGAGGATACAAAATGATGATTCAGTTGAAAAAAAGGAATATTGGTTTATTGTGTGGATAAACACAGGAACAATTCTGTGAAATACAGAGTATATTAAAGGTATTATATCATTTTAGGTCACAGATATAAAGTATATTGTACCTTTAGAGCAGGTTACATATAGTTCAAGTTTTATAGTGATATAATTCTACCAAACCCAACTTGAAAGTAACACCTTCATCATAAGTAACATTTCTTAATATTGGCGACCTTAAAACATTATACTATGTGTTAAAATTGTACAATGAAATCCTTAAAATCAACCGAAAAATATGGAATTAGACTTTTCATAATTGGACTTCTAATTTACTTAATCTTTCTTTGATTCCAAATTTATCATGGTGTTTGAGTATTGACTAAGAAATAGTTATTCCTTATAAAAAAAATAAGCTAAAATATAATAAGATTATAGATTATGAAGCATTATCTGAGAAATCGTACCTTCGTAAATTAATAAAATGGCTTTAATGCTAGCTGCAAGACAATACTATTATAGATCTGAATTCTTTATTTAAGACATGAACATATATATACATTACTCTAGTCTTGATAATCAGAAATAAGTTATCTTATCCCATTATACCACTGCCATAACTTTGTCTGTATAGTCGTTCAAACTACTCTTAAGGATGATTCAGGAGTAAGAAAACTTTATCATAATGTGCAAGTTCTCATTAATAAAAAATACTCGGTGTATAATTATAATGCTGTTTGGTGTTTTTTATGTTCTCTCAATGCTCTCTTTTCTTATCTCATGTCTGTTATATATTTCAAATAAGGTTTACAAATATTGAGCAATATATATTAATTCTGATTTAAGTATAAAAAGTTACATGATATTTTCCATTCTACACCAGTTTCATGAGTACAGAAGAAAATAACTTTAAAGTTGACAATAATATGTTTCATATCACAAAAAAAAAATTTATAGACAAGATAGCTAAAGCACCATAAACCATAAAAAATGTAATAAAGAAAAAAATTCAACAAAACAAAACTAATACTTTAAATTTAACTTTGATCAATCAATTCAACGTTACCAAGGCACAATATGATTTCAAGAGAGATAGAACAGATTATAAAACATTGCCAATCAAATATACAGACCATTGGCCCACAGCTATATTTGCTACAGTCAATTCATCTAGGAATCTTTATTTATTGTGTGGAATGATGGCAAGGTTTTAGTAATACAGTATATTAATGTTACTGAATATTACATCTAGAGTGTAACAAGCATATTATATAAAAGAAATGGTTTGGACTAGTAAAACTTTCAAGTAATATTTACACCAACAGTTATTGATGTGATTGATGTGATTTTTTTGTCCACCAGTTCGCAAACACTGTACCAAAACTTAGTTTGTGATATCAGCCTTTGCAATACAAAAAACAAAATATAATAACAGGCAGTACAATATAAACAGTTCACATAATGAAATATTATAATATAATAAAATATAAAAGAAAATACTCTGTGATATCAAAAGTTTCTCCTTTTACCATTGGAACACAATTTCATTACTTGTATTATTATCTGAAATAGAAAGGAGAATTAAACCTTTTCTACATTGAAAATATACAATTAGTTGATAACACAAATTCTAGCCAATTGCTACTAACATATTCAAATAGATTAACCCTATGTTTGGAATTACACTATGAGGACTTGTCTCATTTTTGTAAGTGAAGGGAAATAACTCCAGAATAAGGCTAGCAGTAATTTTATTCATTTGGATCGAGGATAAGTATCACAACAGTTTCTTTTGTGCCCGATTAATTTAAACACATAAGGTTTTTGTTCCTAAATATTTCTCACATGTGGCTCACAAGGAAAGTTAGAAGAATACAGTCACAAAATATTTACTTCATCACCAGCTAATGAAGCTATTATATTTTGTTTTCTATGTGTAAGTACTAACCGTAATCAAAAGATGTTGAGCTATAACAGGTTTTCATTTCTGGACGTGTAAAAATTCTAACACTCTTTCATCTTCAACAGCCTCTTGAAATGCTGGATAATCCTTGAAAATCAAATGTTACTAATTATAGAAATAAAAACACTAAATAAGTAATTAGCTCAACCTTTTTAGAATGTTTTTAATAGTCAAGTAGTTGCAAGTATATAGATTCTAAGACAATGGCCAGGTGCACCCACATTACCAAGCAATTGGTAGAAATTTCAGTTATGTAACAGCTTGTCAGACAAGGTAACATAATGTCCACTGGCAGCTTTGTTTATATTAGAACATTTGGCAGAACAACAACCATCACCAGAATAAAATATTCAACGTCTATTCAACAGTTTTCAGAACTTTTTAGTTTTTGATATGGCTCTCTTCTTTGGTAATTAATATTCAAATCTGCAACAAACTGTTTATAACTACCGGCACTGAAAGAGATCAATCATACTTACTCCACAATATATCTCTCCATTAAAGATTTGTGGTGGTAGGGCATCAGGCTTGTTGGCTTTACCTCTCATTTCATCTTTTAGACCACCACTCATATCACTTGATATATCAATAAACTTGAAGGGTAATTTTTTACTAGTTAAAACCGTCTCTATATGGTTCTGTTGTGTTGCAACCTATAAACAACAATAACCATTTGTAATCAAGCATTCATTATAACCAAAATGGTTTTAAAGGAGTTAATTTCCTTTTCTCCTAATTTCTGAGTTGACTGGTTGAAATTCCTCAAAAATGTCTATAGCTAATTAGACAGTATTTTGACTTGAATACGAGAATTATAACATATTAGATATTAGTGTACAAAGGCCTCAAGGAACTTATGACCAAAGGGGATGTGGTTTGAATAGATAGATATTATTGTCAGTCTGTCGGCTGCCGTGTAGACCTATTAGTCAAGAGCATTTATTAATCATTTCTTTAAAAAAGAAATTTCTATACATGTACAATAAGGTTTCATTTGTCTCATCATAATTTGTACAGCACAGATTGTTTATACTGGACAATATAACAGACATAAGTATGAACCTTCACAGCAGGAAGTGTTTTATTTCCCTTGCAGGACAACAGTAAACATATACACCAATAGAGAAAGAGGAACATACTTAACCCATTCACAACAGTGCTTAATGGGTTACTTATCTTTGAACCTTTAAGTTTTGTTAATGGCATATAGAGAATCAAATCAAAAGTCAGAAAGAAAAATTAAAGCATACTTAACTAAAACCACACGAGGCACAGAGTGGGACTTTGCAAATGTAGCAAAATGCAAAAGACCCTGAAAAAATCAACCTTCCACGATAATTAGATCAAGCGCAAGAACAGTCTAAAGTTATTTTCATTTTTTTACAAGATTTTTATACCGGAAGTGGACGTCAGACCTCACAAATGAAAGTATCAATGATCTTTGATCTTGCAAAGGAGAAGGCCTAAAAAGGTCAAGATCAAGAGATATAGATATATATTCAAAATATTACGTGATGTTCCAAATGTCAAGTTCCTACATAATAGAGGTCAAAAGATAAAGGTCACCAAATGTCAACAAAGGTCAAAATCGAAAAATGAAAATATCCAAATGTTAAAACCCGTTCCTTTTTTGAAACTATAAAGCTGAAACAACTGAGCTATTAATACATACTGGCCAAAAGGATGAGGTAATTGTGTGCAAAGTCTCTTTTTTGAACAAACGCATCCTATGCGAGTTATGCTCCAGCCCCAAAATGTAAACAATTAGAAATTCAACCCGGATGTGCCACGCCCACATAAGTTTTTTTGTCATAGGTTAATTCATATTCAAAGTGTAGTTATATTCCAAATATCAAGGTTCTACATCAAATAGATCATAAGATATACATACACTAAGCTCAAAAAGTCGCAAATATTGTAAAAAAAAAAACTCAAATTTGAAAAAATCACGAATTTCAATTTTGCTTTAAAATAACGATTGTTATATATCTATGTAAAGTGCACGAGAAGCACATTAGGAGACTTACTTTCTAGGTTAATTAGGTCACGTGCTAGAGCAGTCCAAAGTTGCAAATTTGGATGTTTTTGGACAGCTATAAAAGCGAAAGTAGACGTCAGAGGTCAAATATGAGAGCATAAACTACTAGACAACGTCAATGACCTTTGACCCAATAAAGGTCAAAGTCATCAAAGGTCAAGGTCAAAAATTGAAAATTTTGAATTTCCAAAACCTGTTCCTTTTTTTGAACTAAGAAGCGGAAACAACCGAACTTCTAAGACAAAGTGGCTCAATTCATGAGATAATTGTATGCAAAGTTCCATTTTGAACAAACGTATACTTTGCGAGTTATGCTCCTGGCCAAAAATATCAATAATGAGTAATATTACCCGGATGTGCCACGCCCACCTTAATTTTTTTGCATAGGGTAATTGATATTCCAAATGTTATGTTGTGTTTCAAATTTCAAGCTTCTACATTATTCAAGTCAAAAGATATAGGTCAACAAATGTCAACAAAGGTCAAAATCGAAAAATGAAAATATCCAAATGTTAAAACCCGTTCCTTTTTTGGAACTATAAAGCTGAAACAACAGAGCTGTTAACACAAACTGGCCAAAAGGATGAGGTAATTGTGTGCAAAGTCCCTTTTTTAACAAACGTATCCTATGCGAGTTATGCCCCAGCCCGAAAATGTAAACGAGCAGTAATTCAACCTGGATGTGCCACGCCCACCCCAATTTTTTTGCCATAGGTGAATTCATATTCAAAGTGTCTAGTTGTATTCCAAATATCAAGGTTCTCCATAAAATAGGTCATAAGATATACATACACCAAGATCAAAAAGACACAAAAATGGTAAAACAAAACTCAAATTTGAAAAAATCACGAATTTCAATTTTGCTTTAAAAAAGCAATTGTTCTGTATCTATGTAAAGTGCATGAGAAGAACATTAGGAAACCGAAAAAATTAGGTTAATTAGGTCACGTGTTAGAGCAGTCCAAAGTTGCGAATTTGGCTTTTTACGGATAGCTATAAAACCGGAAGTACATGTCTGGGGTCAAAGGTCAAAGTATCAAATGATAGGCAAGGTCAATGACCTTTGACCCTATAAAGGTCAAGGTCATCAAAGGTCAAGGTCACGAGATACAAGCCTTCAAAAATTGAAAAAATTCGACCGGAAGTTGCAAAAAAGCAAAAGTCAAATTCAAAAATCCATTCCCAACATTTTTGTCACCATCGACTAAAGTATACGCCAACATAAAAATTTGACCAATCCCATTCTCCCCCGAAGCCCCATTTTGAGTTTTATTAAAAAGTATCAAATCAAGATGGCGCCCGAAGTATTTTTTTCGGACTAAATTTTATTTTAAAATCGGCCATGGAATTAAGATTAATAACGATATACATAATTTCGTTGAAATATTTCAATCACACCGGAAGTTATTCAACCGGAAGTGAAAATCGATTTTCCACTTTAACCGGAAGTGACGCAAAAATTTTGAATACGTCAAATTGTTTACATTAGTGACATGCATCTTTTATCAAAATTTCAGATTAATCCGAAAAAAACGGAATAATGGTCCAAAAATTTCGAAAATTGGCCAAAAAAATGTATGCTACGAATTTTCGAAATTTGAAATTTTTTAACTCATATCACATCGGAATTTAGTCACAGATTCCAAAAATGAAGACCCGAGCAAAATTGGCCCAAAAATGTGGCTTCCAGGGTCAAAAAACCCGTTTTTGCACATGTTGAACTATGGCATTTCCGGTTTTGCAAAAATGTTCCAAAATACACTTAAGGAACACGTCGCCACAACAGAAGGTCTAGAGAAGTTGAATGGTTACTGCAACTACTGCAGTCTAGGCTCAGGAAGGTGTGTAAATTTCGAAAAAAAAAAAAAAAAAAAAAAGAATTCACATTTCGATAACAATAAGCAATTGTCGTCAAGAAGATTGCCACAAATTTTGAAAGATCAAAACTATAATAGAAAGTACATGGAAACCACTATTTTCGGCTATCAATGACTTAATTCAACAACGGATTAGATTCATTCACATTATGCTAGTTTCGAAAAGTGGATCAAATGTAGTTGTTCCAAGTTTCTACCATATGCAAGACCTCCTTAAGTTGTAATATGATGCTTACTTCGATTTTTTAATTTGCTTTAACAATTGTTTATATCATTTTAGAGCAAATTGAACAGTAATTAATAAATAATGTTTGTGTTTTAATATAATTAAATATTCAATAAATCAGGCATAAAATTAAATCAAAATAATGTATATTGATCAAACCTACATATTGTCTACAACCTATATAGCAACAATAAATTTGATCATTAATTTTTAACACCTGACAATTACAGAGAAACCTCAATATCAAGGGTGTGGATGTATTGGAAAATGATTCATTGAGAATTTTATAAAACAGGACTGTCTTGTCTGACTGCCTTAAACACTCAAATCATATATCATACTGAATTATATCAGTCTAGCTTACTAGGCTGAATACTACTTTCTAATTCATTAACAGACAATAAAGTAACTAAGTTAGGCCTATGATAAAAAAAATATGCTGATATAACCTACGGTACTAAATAAAAATTCCTAGCAATGAATGATGGACATAATAGCGCTTAGGGAGAGAGCACTTTATTCAACAAAATGCAAACAGCAGCTGTAATTTGAAATAAACATTCTATTGTACTACATTATTACAGATTTGAAGTCCATACTCATATTGGCAGAGTGTGGATCAGTCTCTGACTCTGATTAGCATCAATAATGCCCCCTATTATTCAATGCCTATTGTCAGTCGGGTCATAGTCGGAGTTTGTAGTGAAATATAATTATATTAAACTTAAAAAGTAAGGTAAGGCCGAGTTTGTAATGAAAAGTGGGACGAGTTTGTTATGAAAAGTGGGCCGGGTTTGCCGTGAAATATTTTTGAGAAAAAAAGTGCGCAGAATTTGCAGTGGGCTGAGTTTGTTTTGGTCCGAGTTGTCCTGATTCAACTGAAACAAACTTGCATGCAGATCTGATCAAATCATGAATAACATTGCCAAATTCAACCCTACTTTCAATTTATTTCCTTGTCCCAGTTTGAAGTTAGGCCTATTGTCTCATTCAACCACTTGAGTGACAGGCACGCCTCACATCTAGCTGCTTCGCACTTAGTCATATACTGGACTACATAAGTTAATTTCCGTATCGGTTACTTACATTAGAATTGGATGATATAGTAGTTCCATAAACTCTGATAGCTGCTTCTGAACTCATTTCGTAAATTAAATTTTTGTCACAAATCTAATAAAAAGCCTATGCCTCCTGTCTAACCATTAGTCAATCCGGAAGTGGGCTATTCTATTCTTAGTTTGTAGGGAAACATTCAGGACATGGACGAGTACATTATTATGTCAAAGTACAAAAATATTAAATAGTTGTCATTTAGCATAGTTAAAAAATATATTATGTTAGTTCAATTATATGCATTGTTCAGACTATAAGTTATCTCTGTTGCGACTTAAGCCTAAGTAAGTATAGGGATGCGAGATGCCTTGTTGAGCGTTGTTATTTTTCTACAATTTTTTGTTTGTCTACTTTTGAATACTTTCAATAGGAATAGAATTATTTGTTAGAGTGTAGGCCATAACTGTCCGAAAATGCGCTTTGATTAAAAAAAAAATATGGCATGGCTTAGATAAGCGGTATCAACGCGCATCGTCTGTTTACACACAAAATGAGTCAGTTGGTGTTTTTGAACCACTGATGATTATCTACTAAATGCTTTATAACATCTATACCTTGGTTAATCTATATATTCCAAGGTTCAGACTATTCCGAAGTTTGACTTATGAGTAACATGAGTTTTATAGGGATTTATTAGAAGCTCTTTAGCTATTGCATAATGTTTTTGTATTACATTCATACTTTCTAATTGCGCCTTTCTGATAACCCATCCCGCATCTGTTGATTCTATCATTCCAGAAAGCTTGACGCAATGAAAACAACAATTCATTATTACCTACTATGGCCAATGGCTTAATCGATCAAAAGCTAGAAAACATTTGTAACGACTTTTTCACAGCGTTACATTTTGGAGTCTTTATTTGGTTTCAAGGAACAAACTTTTATCAAAATATTATATCTGTATTATAGACTGACGCCGAGAAATACTTGTACTAGTAGGAATTCAGCTAAGAAAGTATTAGAAATACACGAATTAGAGTCACATATCTTCTGAGATATCAACTTATTAATAAGCCAATGATTAGCCTACTTATCAAAAAATACATGAAAACTTACTTTTTTCATGAAAGTAACTGAAGTTATGTAGACAATAACCGTCATGTTTCTTCTTTGTTGTACTGTCTGGCAGTATATAAAGTCACGTGACCAAATATATCAGTAGCAGAGATATGGTGGAACCGGCTCCAATTTCATCAGAACTCTATTCCAGCTGGCCCAACATACTAATATACATGTTCCAGGGTTCAAGACTACAATTATCTGTGTAATTTATGTTCTTGTACGAAATGTACTTTTAAGATAAACAACATCATTGCCTGAATATGATAACTCTAAGCGCATTTAATAATGTTGAGTCGATTTTCCATCCTTAATATATCATAAATTTTCGAAGTTCTTCTACGTAAAACACGACAGGTTTTATGATAAATAAAATCCCGATTCTCAAGGGGCTTGCCCCTAGGGAAAGGATTTTAAATATCTTTAAAAAAAAAAACGAGGGAAAAATGTTGTATCTGACTTATGAACCTCTAATATGCTAGGAAACTTTACAGCCTATGCAAAATAGTTTCGTGAGTATATGAAGAAAATATAACGAATCAAGACAATGGGCCATTCTTACACACAATACAAAATGAAAGACAAACGGTCGCTTGAACCCAACTTACATCTGAGAATGTCTGTGTATGGACGTGACCAGCATAATCTCTACCAAATCATTCTCGGGGAAAGAGCAGATTTCTGCCAAAAAAGGAGTGCAATTCTTATCTACAAACGTGGTCAACCATTGAGCTAGACTATACATTTGATAAGGCGTTCTGGGGTCTTACATGCATTGTAAATACCGGGATTTACATTGTAATATCGTGGAAATTGATAAGTAATAATGGCAAGATGTCACAAGAGGGTTATACTATGAACTCTCTTCTACTGGTATCTAGTGACGTGCACAGCTGCTGGATGGTAATCGTAGAATATGTCAGACATTTGTTATGTTGAATAGGGCCTGAGCAAGAGTGTAGTTATATCAGAAAAATCTTGCTATCCAGGCCACGATTTTGTAAAACGTTCTTCTATGATACGGTACTTCTTATTCTGTAGTAAAGAAACTTTTCCTTGTCAAATATAGGTTGGCTAGTCAAAGCCCAATCTGGACTGGACAAATCATCTCATGCCGCTGACATATCCTTCAGATACAAATATCAAAGCTATCACAATCTCACTATAACATAGATTCTGATAAAACCTTTTAACATATATCTGTGGATCAAATGAATAATTACATCGTTGTAGTTAATTATGTAGATTGATGCTTGTGATAGAAGAAACATTTGATTTAAATTCATGGTCAATAATTCATTCCTATTGTGAGTTTCAACTGTTATAGAAACACATTAACTTGCAATTTGCAACTTCCAAAGTTAGTGGATCACTTCAAATGTTGCTAACTGTCCAACTCCTACTTGATCTTCAAGTATTTACATAAACATAATCATAATCCATTAAACTATAGATTCTATGAGGGCTTCTCTGAGGAACGGGTGAATATGGATGCTGACATGACACTCACAAGGAGATGTGGGCATATAAAAACTGATGTATGGTAGTTTCATTACCAGTTAATTCAACTTTGGCAGTGTGTCTTACTTGTATGGACACACATGGTGTAATTCAGAAGACAGCATAAAGAAATCTTTGATTAACATATTCAATTTAATTTTATGTACAATATCATCACACCAACTGTCCATTTCTCATACAATAAGTGAAGAAAAACTGTACAGTAATTTCACCCAAACTGTTCATTACTTTTAGTAAGATTATTTAAAACCAAAGATTTAAGACCTCACTGGGTCCACTGAAAAAATGATAGTAATACATCTAAATTTCAGTTAAGAAAAAAGTAAAAATATAATATCATTGCAAATTGTAAAGGCTCCCGAAAAAGGCACTTATTTTTACCAACTTAAAATTTTCCTATTCATCATAAAGATGTTCTTTCTTTGACATAGAAAGTAACACAAATGTTTGAATTGTACAGAAATATTATGAGTTCATCTTGATTTTAAGACTACACATATGGTTATGACTTGGAATAGCTACAGCTCCTGCAACAGCAATACCAATTGTATCACCTAGAGAAGCAGCTCCTAAACTAAACTCTCTATGTTCTGCTGGAATCTGAAAAGACAGTTAAACATGCATAAAAATATATATGATCATTAGAGGCCTAAATCATTGCAGAGATTTAACCAAGAATTAAGTATGAAATCTTAATTTAAAATCTTAATTTAAAATAAGAAAACTTCTGGCCCAGTCTGTGCTTTAAAGAATGGACCAATGGGTGTCACTGAGCCATATCCACCTAGTTATAAGGCATGAAATTATTAATGATTACCTCTATAGACATTCTATAGAATGTATTTACATAAGCTGCTCCTCCCAACAGGCCTTCAAATAATACTATAGCAAATATGATCCAAACATTTGGAATATATCTATAGAAGACTTGACTTAGTAACACTGCCATATTGACTAACTGAAATCAAAAGTACTTGTATTTTACTTAGTACAAGAATGAGTTTTGAATCTCATAATCATCATCATCACCTCTCATTAGCCCCAAATCTCGTAATAAGAAACCCACGATTCTCATGATTATATTGCCAAAAGGCTCGTGATTTTATAGCCATCAGGCTCATAATTATATAGCCACAAGGCTCATGATTATAAACCCATATATCTAATGATTATGTATCCAGAAAAAAATTAATTCCCAAATCCTCAAATTTCAAATTTAATAAACCTCAGCCTAAATAAGGTTGGATGACTGTAATTGGTAGGTCTGTATGCTGTAATTTTCAAAATATGAAAAGTTTACCTGTAATAATGGTAGTATCCATAATTTTTTTATTTGTAATAAATTTACAGATGATCTAGATAAAAAAACACCAATTTGATAATCCACTTGATACCTGCATATTAAATAAAATCACTGAGCAATACACATCGTCAAAAACAAAACATCAATTACAGTATATCTATAAGCAGAATTTCAATGAAGATTATTAAAAGTATATGATACAGCATATATACATGACAGAAAAGTTCATATGAAATCAGTCACAAAGTGAACAGATCAAAAAGACAATGGAACAGAGTATGTAAATACAGAATATGTAAGTGAGAAAAAAACTGGGGGTAAAATTAGGTAAAGTGGAGAATTTAGTTGGGTACATACATGTGTACAGGTCAAGAAAAAAAATCTGGAGATTTGCCTTGGTTACATGAAATTTCACTTACCATCTATACTGCTCTTTTTTTTCTATCCATATGTTATTAAAGTACAATAATTCATGCTGAAATAAATCAAAAACATCAATTAAAGATCATTCTTGACAAAAAATTACTTTCGTATGAAGTAGTTTCTTTTAAAAGTGCAACTTAAGTCCAAATGAGAATTGGGTAGTCATTTGCAATGATTCATAAAATAAGATGCAGATGATAATATATTCTGAAATACTTACCAAACCTTGATTAATAAAATATTCAGCAAAATAAACAGTTGTTAATGGAATCATATATTTCAACAATGGCTAAAACAGAAACAACATTCCATTAATGAGTGCCTAATGTGTATAATAAATACTGGTAACAGAAAACATGATGGGAGTAATACATTAATGTCACAAATTACATTTAAGGTTGGTATTTGCAATAATGATATTATAATTACAATCTGGTCACACCTTTCTGAAATTATAATAACAACAAACACCAGACAGTAAAACAAAATGTTGCAGTTTTAAATAAGTGTTCCCAAAACTCGTAAATCGAATAACCGTTTTACAATAAAACTAATACCTACCAACATGAGACGTAATTTTTCTTTCAATGTTAATTGAACTGTTTTTCTTTCTGATCCAAATGTAAAAAAAAGTCAATTAAATATATCTAAGCACTAAGTTTCTAGTTATAGATTGTTAATTGTAGAGTGTAAGTAAAGTAAATTGAAAGGAATATGGTCATTTAAATATTTTCTATACCAACTAATAGAGTTAAATTTTTATCACTTCTCAGAACTACAATTTTACACAATAAATTGAACTAAATAATGAAATTAATCATTATATTTCTGCATATTCTGAAATTAATACCCTGAAGACTTACAAAATATGGAACCAATTAAAACAAAATACAAAACAAATAGTGACAAAATAAAGTCTTAATTTGAAACGATCAAATTTAGCAATTAAAATTATTGTTCATACTTTTATTATCAGCTATAATTCTTTGTATGTTAGCTACAAAGCAATAAATTTATTCTGGATGGATAAATTGCTGCCATAGACGAATTGGTAAAAGCCAATCAACTAGCACAGCAATTAACTAATCATATATAATTGCAGATAGATCTACTTTAAACTGGTTTAAAAAAGATTCTATAATGATATGAGATAAAGCAGAGCTGGGTAAAAATCACATTAAGAACACATTAGTGTTAAAATATATTTGGGTGGTATGCAAAAGCGCCATGGTAATGTATATATTATGGGATATAAGTAACCTTGTGATAATTCAGATATATCATTTATTTTACTAATATATCCATTGGTTGTTAGTTTATTAGTATTAACATCGATAGTCTTGTCAAGTTCAAATCCTTTGTTGTTTTTTCCTACATCAAGTGATTTTAACGAAACACCACGAATTGAAGGAGACTTTCGTCTGGGGCTGATACAGCATAAGCCTGAATAAGGATTGATTGGAATAATGATAATATGAATATGTTCCACAATACTTAGGTCAGTCTACTGAATAAATTATTGCGCTTACTGCTATATCAGTCATTTTAACAGTGGGTTTGTTTTGCCGCATTGCCCAAACTTGCCGCATCGTGCCCAACTGCAGAAAAGCGACTTGTAAAATGAAACTAAAGGTTTCTGATAAAATCAGGAATGGTCATTTGTTCCATATGTAACGAAATATTTTAATCTATTGTCCCGCATCGATTTTCTTTTTATTTATAATTTGGACCTGTTGGGATAATCGAAACTAGTTTTATGGTCAAATCTGGAAGAAAATAAATACCTAATAGACTACAAACGATTAGAACCGTAATACACAATAAATAAAATTGGTTATAACTTGCAAGAGTTATGTCCCTCTACTGCATGCCTATAACGTCACACACGTGCTAAATTATAGGGCACATCTAAAACGAGAAGTTTAAATTTTT